>NC_080764.1:31894223-32197253 GCF_020826845.1 Diceros bicornis minor | reverse complement strand
ATCATGGAGAAACATGTGGTCTCAAAGCCCTTGGAAGAATGCTTGACAGATCTTTTGGTTCATGTGAAGACAAAAACAATATGACATAATGGAATGTTTTGGATTGTAAATCTTTATCAGGACATACAGTTAGTGTCTTGTTCAAGCATGTCTAATCCCTGGGTAGGATGGCCACTTGAATATTTCTTCTCTTTGCCACCCTGTGACACAGTTCTGGCTCAGTTCTGCCATCTCCATCTAATCTTCTAGGAGCCTAGAGTCAGAAAGATCTGAGAAGTCGAGTTCAGTAGCACAGTGGTTTTCCTTATAGATGGTCACAAGCTGCAGCACAAACATCTCCAGTGGTAAATTCCAACTCTCTTTGAGGCAGTTCATCTACTCCACATACATTTACAGAGAACCTACTATGTTACATATATTGGGCTTTGTGTTAGGAATACAGAATTAAATAAAATTAAGTCTTTGCTTTCAAGAAGCACATTATCTGCTGGAAAAGAGAGGTATGAGAAAACACATAATGACAAAACAGTGTGAAATATTTCCATAGGAGTAAGTACAGCATGCTATGTGAGTATATAGTAAGAGTTATGACAGTTAACATTTATTTCTAATAAAGCACTGCTCTGATATTTTACGTATATTAACTCTTTCACACTCATGACGGTCTTGGAAGTAAATTGAGGTGCTGAGAGAGAAATCACTTACTCAGAGTCTCACAGTAGGTGTTACAGCCAGTTTAGGAGAAACAAGTAATCCACCCTGGGAGAATTAAGAAGACTTCTTGGAGGCAGGAGGTGGAATATGAGATGATACTTGAGAGTCACTTATATGATGTAGGAGGAAGGGCATCCTAGGCAGAGGGGGAAATGAGTGTCGGTAGCCCCCTCAGACCCGGCAATAGGACCTCTGCTCTAGTGCTTCTCCAGCTGTGCCCCTCCCCATGGGTATGCAGCCTATAGGGCCAAGGGGACATGCCCACTCAAAGCCTATTCCCACTCCTTCCATTCCAGACCATGCACTGGAAACTAGGACCCCAGAAGTCCTTGCTCCAGTGGCTCCAGGCCCCCTTGCAGGACGTGTCTGGTTTCTTCCACCATCCTCCCAATGGTGGGCCGAGCTGTTTGTGTGCTTGCTGCTAGGGAATGGCCATTTGTAGGAGGGTGGGCGTGGATGGTGCCTGGATGTGCAGGCTGGAGTGTCCATATACCCACACACAAAACATGTTGTGCAGGACAGATCAAGGGGTGGGAAGAGAAGGCAAGTAGGCTGGGTGCTGGGAGCATTTTCCTGTACTGTGACATTCTGATGTGCAATTCTAAAGAGTCTGAGAATTCAAAACCCAAATCTAGCTTTTCAGGTAGCTATAAAGGTATTTTTGTCAAAGACAGAGGATAGAACATACTTTATGTAACAGTGTGTTAGCTTAATCTGTACATTTTAAGAATTTAGAAATATGGCCTGTGGCCTCCATTTGTCCCCAAGCCCTGGGCCCTGAGAGGTGGACCTGCTGTGTGTGAGGGATAAAGATGTGAGAGAGCACAGCTTGCTTGGGAAACTAAAAGTAGCTTGGCAAAGCTTGAGCCTAGGATATGAGGCAAAGGGTTTAGGAAAACACTTGCCTGCCTAGTGATCTGAACTTAATTCTGGAGGCAGCAGAGATCATTAAGGATCTGAAGCTGGTGAGTAAGCCAACGTTGGATTTGGAGCTCTCACAGCACGTGTCAATCTGCTCTGTCCCCAAAAGAAGCACACAATGATATTTTTATTCTTGCTTCTTTCCTTTGCCTCTAACCAGAAGCAGGAAAGAAAAAGAATGGTGATATCTGTTATAGCTATAGGAGTCCAAATAGCAATGCCTAGTGCAGTTAGAAGAGCAAAAGAGAAAACGAGAAGAGATAGCAACCTGACCTTCTTATCTGGCCAACTCAGCTGGAGAGAGCCTGAAATCACAGACCCAGAGAAGCCAGGCGGCCAAGCCAAAGCCCAAGAGCCCACAGACATCAAGGACAGGATATCTGGGAATGGGTCAAGGAAATGGGTCAGTGCCAGGTGGGTAATCAAAGAGCTAACATAGACCTACACCACAAGAGATATGGAGCCCTTGGAATGAGCCTTGCTTCACCTCCAAGCCTGGTAACCCTCTCGGGTGCAGCAGAAGACTCTCAGTTATTGATTTCCCAGAGCAAGGGCCATTGGGCTGGTGTTCAGATCTACAAGGCAGGTCTCTGGTAGCATCGACCAGCATAACTGCAACTAACCATAACTGATGGACACTGGACAAACAGAATATCCCCTCAGTAGGTCTCTGTTGTAGATACTTATCAAATTTTGTTGCCAAGAACAACCTCATGGGGAATTATCCTTCCACAGCTGTAGGTGATTTTGGGCAAAACAACAAACTCCAAGTGAACTTCCCATCAACAGGGAAGATGTTTTGATTACTGTTCCCATCCCACCTTACAGCTAGGTTGTAGTGATGTGATCTAAGCTCAACCTATCAAACACTCACCCCACGATTTTAAACTGTGAGCCGGTGAAGTGAAAATTCGAGAACAATTGGGGTGCCGATTATTGCAGCAGCAGCCTCTGGGTGTCAAGAAACATTGCTGTGATGGCAGCAACTGCTCCAAGGGAATGACCTTTGAGGTGCAAGATACTGCTCACCCTTTTCTCAAGTCTCTTGTGAGCGCCCTTCATCCTGTCAATCAATCCCTAGAGCTCCCATAAAACCGACTGGCTTTCCTTCTATGTCATGGGCAGCTCTTGCCAATAGACCAGAAAATCAGTTTGAAACCCTGAAATTTGCTGCTCAAAATTACTTGTGAAGACACAGATTTTCAATAGCAGTTTAAATTGGCAAACCAGTGGTTTCTCCATTTTTAGCTAAGTGCATTTAACACAATGCTACATTACGTTTCTATGCTCTCTCCTCAAATTCCAGGGTGTGCTAATTGTTACTGATCCACTTGGCTATCCGCTTACTCTGGGACAGTGGTGCCCAAAGGAAGAAGAGTTATTGTTTATTTCCCAGGAGCCCCTGATTCCTGATACTGTGGCTAAGAGTGAGGGGATGCTGATGGGGAAGTCAATTTGCTGAGGCAAGGGGGATATGCTCCACTGGCCCTGCTCGTTGCACACGAGAGTACTGACAAGATTGAGCAGGGCTCACAAATGAAGGGAGAGAAGTCAATGCTTGAGAGGCCTGGGCCTTAGCTACTGGCTACTGATCACATTTGGGCAGATATATTTTCATTAAAAATGTCATTTTGAAAATTACAAAAGCCTACACATACATATGCAACTAAACAGAAGTTCATATTCCTCCTCTTCTTTCTACAGCACTCACAGGAAACACATGTCTGTGTTGTCCTAAGTCCAGTTACTAATTAGCACGTTTCAGTAGCACATTTCACGGAGGATAGGGAGGATTTCAAAGGGATTCCTTCCTTTTAAGTTGAGACAGCTGGTGCTAATTACCAAGCAGGAAAAGAATGTGCAAACAGATCATTGAGAAGCCATCGGTGGAACAGAAGGCTGAGGGGTCTTTTGGTTCTATTGTAAAACTCCTCTCCAGTGGTTGGAAGGGGCTGTATATTATCTGCATATTATCTTCACCTTACTCCCTGGAAGCAGCTGTCCAGTTTCATCACCCTGCAAGTAGGTGGGAAACAGTTCAAGACCATGAACTCAAAGGTCATGTCACAGCATGCATGTCAATTTCACAGAGATGTTGTCAGAGCTCTTGTAGTAAACCATTTCTCTCAGTCAAAGATGCACAGCAAAACAAAAACTTAGCATGGCCTTTTCTTTTTTAAACAAACCCGGGGGGTTTATCGATTCAAGGTTCATCTTTATAATTAAGTGTTGCTGTGAAATGAGGACAATCCAGACCCCCCAGATGATGCCTGGTAAGGAAAAAAGAATCTGGACTCTAATTCAGTCACACCTCTAATGGAAAGAACACTAGACCAGAAATCAAAAGATTTCTGACACATACGAATTGTGAGACTTGGGGAAAGTTATTTAGTTTTCCTGAGCCTCAGGCTTTCACGTGTAAAATGGGAATAATGGGACCTATCACATAGGGCTGTTTGTGAAAGTTTTAGAATATTATGAAAGTACAATGCATATTTAATGTGAGTCTCTAGATAAAGGTAAAATTATTGGGGATCTTTGGAATATAATTTCCAGCAAAAGCCAACCAAAGTAACCTCAGCCCATTGGAAGTATATGAGGACCTTATGGAGGGAGTCAATTGCCCTGGGTTCTCAGGCTACCTACAGACTATAGAAAGCTTGCAGGATGACTAATTGTATCTTAGGAACTAGCTTCTCAATTAGGAACAATTATACAAAGAGAGCATAGCAGAGTGACTAAGGGTAAAAGTTCTGAAATCACACTGCGTACTTTCAAATCTGCTCTATCACTTCCCACCTGTGTGACCCTAGGCGCATCACTTGACCCCAACTGTAAAATGAGGGTAACAGTAACGACCCCCACTCGTGGATGGCTTCATTGTGAGGATTAAAGAAATGTAATACATGCACAATGCTTGACACATTATAACTTTCATCTCAAAAAATATCAGCTTTATTATTACAAAGACAATGTTAGTATTATTGTAATTACCGACCTGAGTAACAAGTTCATTTTATTTTAATGATTGCAATTAGCTAACAAGTATATGGTGCTTACATTAAGCAGCTTTTATGCACAGATTCATTTAATCCTCATAATAACCCTATGAGATTTGCTAGTGAGTAGCAGTTAGGATATAAACCCAGTGAGAAGCCTTGCTTTTAATCACTGCACAAATTAATGTGGGCCAGTGATTAAGATTGAGGGGAAGTTTGAGTGCATTACTTGCTGCAATGGTAGTTTGGACAACTGGATTTGAATATGAAAATGTTACCCATGTTTGCTGGGCTGAATGTCTCCCCTACACATCATCAGGGGAAATATATTTAGCTGCTTCAACATTGTAAAGTGGTCATGCCTGACTTATCCAAAGCATTGTTATTTGTTCTTTCCTCTCCTTCATTATTTCTATTTTCAGGAAACTGAAACCGTCATAAAAAACAAAGGAAGTGTTCCCCCATGCCAAATATTCTACTTTTAAAGACAAAAACAGTAACTCAGAATAATGGCAAGATAAATTTGATGAATCAAACACCATTGAAAACCCACTTAACACCCACATTCACTATCTGTCTGAAAGTTCCAAGTTCTGTCATTTTTAACAAAGCCCAAAGATTTCACTCAGCTCTTTTTATATCCAAGAAAAAGAAATTTCTGAATCATTGTGAGTGCTTTTTATAAAACACCTAATTTTTAGGAACACTGCCTAGACTCATACCCTGCACATCAAGGAACACAGTAAAAGCTTGTTGATTGCTTAAGTGCTGATGAATAGCATCTGGTTGATATTACATGATGTTTCCATAAGTGGGAAATGTAGCAATCTTTATGCATAGGCTCCTTTGAACCTGGGAAGGCATACCTAGAAGATAATTAGTTAGTGGCTGGCAAAGAGAAGGCTGTAGATTAAATATAAGCCAGTTGTATGAGACCAGAAAAGCCAATTGTTTCACATTTAAGACATACAGAAAGCCTGAGCAGTGACACAGAGAGACAGTGACAAACAAGAGCACCTAAACAATGCTTGGGGTCATTTAAAGAACAGTCCTGGGCCGGTCCCATGGCTTAGCCGTTAAGTGCTCACGCTCCGGTGCTGGCGGCCCGGGTTCAGATCCCGGACGCACACCAACACACCGCTTCTCCGGCCATGCTGAGGCCGTGTCCCACATACAGCAACTAGAAGGATGTGCAGCTATGACATACAACTATCTACTGGGGCTTAGGGGAAAAATAAATAAATAAATAAAAATTATAAATAAAAAAGAAAGAAAGAACAGTCCCCTGAGCACTTTGAGGTCATGCCAGCTTGTCCAAAAATCTGCTCTTTCTCTCACTGGCTCTCTATCACAGATTCCGGTTCTAGTCATTCCCATCGCTTGCCAACCAAGTTGCTACATCCTGCATCTGTGCTTTTATTTACGCTTGGCTTCCTCTCCAACTTTTCTTCCATCTCTAATAATCTGTATCTCACAATTTTCAGACACCTGATCAAAACTCACATGCCAGCTCCTAGAGTATCGTTTTTCTTACTCTATGGAGCTTTACACATTGAACCAGTACTATATTCCTTTGAAATTCAGTTCTTGCTATTTAATTATGCACCATGTCTTCCACACTTACAATATTTTTCTCACTAAACTACTTGAGAAAAGGACCCATGATTCCCACATCTTTTGTTTGCCAATGAATTGCTCCTTGTGCAGTACATTGCACCCAGTAGATATTCCATTACTGTGGTAAATTATCCATAATCTCACTGCCTTCAACTTGTCGGTGCCATTGAGATATCTCCATGAAAGAGGTATAATTAATTCTTGGTATTGTGACAAGAAGTTGCAGAACTATCAATATTGACTCTGCCAAAATCTAGAGATATCATCTGCTTAAATTCTAGAAGCAGGTGCAAAGCTGCATGATCACAGTTAGTGCGTGGAAGGCCAGTTCATATGGTGGTTATAAGCATGGTTAGGAGCGTCCAACTCTCCCTCCTCTCCCACTTTATAGTTCGTTGAGCTAATTAGCCTCTTTAACCTCAGCTTTCTCTTCGAAAGGATAAAGATAATCATACGATCCATCTCATAGAATTTTTATCAAGATAAAGAAGATAATACAGATAGCACAGCCCTGGGGACAGAGAAAGCCCTGAATAAATACATGCTATTAATGTCACGATTAAAATAATTAACCAAGAACTCAAATACATTTTAAAGACACAATGGACTATTGCTAATGATTTGCAATGTATCCAGTTTTGAGGTTTAACTTTTACAAGTACATATATTGAGTATTTAAGTTATTTATAATTAATTGGCCTTAATCTTGAAAGCACTGTAGCATCCAGGTATCACTGTGGCTTTATAGTCATTTAGACATGGGTTAGAATTCTAGCTTTCCAGCTTATACTAGTTAAATAGCAGAGGACAAGTTGGCTAATTTCTTGAAACTACAGTTTCCTCATCTGACATGAGGAAAAAAAAGGTAATTCCTACTTTGTAAGATGGTTATAATTGCATGTAAATTCGCTAGCAGTCAATGAATGACAGCTGTCATGATTTCTGAGCCCTCTATTTTTCTGATTATGCTGAGGGACAGCTGTGCAATTTTAAGATAAACCAGCAGCAGAAAGCTGCACATAGGACACTTTACAGCGCTCTGCCTCTCCATCTCCCTCATGGCATTCTCTCAGATTGAAGAAGCAAGTATTTCTTTGGGAACAGACTCACGTGGGAGAGCTTGGAGTAGGCAATTTGCGGACTCATTTTCTATAGTGTTGGCAGAATGTGGGTTGTCATCACAGGCTGGGCATTGTCTTGCTTCCTGCAGTCTTAACAATTGCCACACTGTGGCATGGTGTTATTTTCATCTCCATGACGGGCTGATTATAAGGTAAAGCTGTACTGCCTGACCAATGTGCCAGGTGTCTGCTCTAAGAACTCCAAGTGTTATTACTTTTAAAAAAAAAAAAAAACAAATAGAAATGTGGAGGGAAAACAAGGAGCCACCAACCAGCAAGCTCTTCAAACCACACCACAAAGAAACCAGATGTTGCTGGACTGTATTTTGTTTGGACAAGTTCTGCTTAATCTTCCCTGAGGAATTCAACCAATGCCTGCCCAAGGCAACAAAGCTGACAATTATTCAGCAGCATCCGGAACTGAGGGCAGTTCCTTTTCCTTTTCTTCACTGAGGGGGCATAGAGGAGGTATATAAAGAGATATAAAAAGACTAAACTAAAATTCTAGATAATTCTATTCACTTTTTCCCTACATAAAGTATAGGATTGGAGCCATTCATTCATGAATCCAACCTGCACCAGGAACTGAAAAATCCAGGGGATGTAATTATGACTAGGTCAAACATGTCGATATAAACATAGTCCTTGACCTCAAGAGGCTTATATTCTAGAGGTTTAACAAACAAACAAACAACAAACAAAAAATAAATAAATAAAAGAAAGAACATAATTACAAATTGAGGGGCTGGCCCCGTGGCTTGGCAGTTAAGTGCGTGCGCGCTCTGCTACTGGCGGCCCGGGTTCGGATCCCGGGCGCGCACCGACACACCGCTTCTCCGGCCATGCTGAGGCCGCGTCCCACATACAGCAACTAGAACGGTGTGCAACTATGACATGCAACTATCTACTGGGGCTTTGGGGAGAAAAAGGGAAAAAAAAAGGAGGAGGATTGGCAATGGACATTAGCTCAGAGCCGGTCTTCCTCAGCAAAAAGAGAGGATTGGCATGGATGTTAGCTCAGGGCTGATCTTCCTCAAAAAACAAAAAAAAGATCAACATTAAAAAAAATAATAATTACAAATTGAAATAATAGCTTTTAGATTTAAAAAAAAAAAGATGAGAGAGAATCACAAGAGAAGGGTACTTACTGAAGAAATAGGCACCTAGAGGAGTTGTCATTTAAGCTGATATGTGGAGGATGGACAGAGGAATGAATGTTTTAGGCTGAGGGAAGAGGATGTGCATAGGCCTGAAGGCAGGAGGGAATTGAGTGTGGTAAAGGGCCTGAGGGAAGAAGTCACTAAAGAAGAGTGAGTAATGGGAAGAATAGCAAGATGAAGGCGGAAAAATAATCAAGGGCCAGCTCATGCAGGGCCTTTAGGTCATGACTCATATTGTTAGGAGAGTAGGAAACCATCGAATAGCTTTTAGAACGAGAAAGACATGATGTGATTTAGACAATCTAGCGTAACAATTGGATGACAGGCTCATGAGACAGGTAACTGAGATTCAAATCTTGGCTCAGTCATGGTTTAGCTGGGTGATCTTAAGCAAGTTACTTTGTTTCCTCATCTGCAAAGAGCAATAAAAATAGTATTTACTCCATTGTTTTGAGGTTTAAATGAATTATTTCATGGGAAACCCAGAGAACAGTGGCTAAGACATAGTAAGTACTCAATAAAAGTTAGTTACACACACATATATATATATATACAAACAATGGACTGAATGTTTGTGTCACCAAAAATTAAGATGTTGAAATCCTAATCCCCAATGTGATGGTAGTAGGTGGTGTGTCCTTTGGGAAGTAATTAGATCATGAGTGTGGAGCCCTCACGAATGGGATTAGTGTTCGTGTAAAAGGGACCCCAGAGAGGTCTCTCCCCCTTTCCGCCATGTGAGGATACAATGAGAAGATGGTAGTCTGCAACCCAGAAGAGGGTCCTCACCAGAATGTGACCCTGATGGCACCCTGACCCCCAGCTTCCAGCCTCCAGAGCTGTAAGAAATAAATTTCTGTTGTTTGTAAGCCACCCAGTCTATGGTACATTGTTATAGCAGCCCAAACGGACTAAGACAATATATAAAATAATTTTCATTGTTTTAAGGTTATTGCTCTTGCTGCTGTGTGGACAAAGAAGGGAGCACAAGAAAAAGTAGAAGCAGGGAGACACATTGGAAGAGTGTATTTAGTAACATAGGCTAGAAATATTGAAGTTCTGAAATAGAAAGGCAGAAGTGGGGATGGTGAGAAGGAGATGTACCAAGATATAGTCTAGGCATGAATAAATTGGACTGGTTGATAAATTGGATATGAAAGTGAGGAGAAGGTAGATCAAGAATGGATCTTAGACTAGTCAAAAAGACCCAAAGGTGGCAACAACCCAAATGTTCATCAATGGATGAATGGACAAGTAAATTATAGTAAATACACATGATGGAATATTATCTAGCCATGAAAAGTAATGGAATACTGAAACATCTACAATGTAGATGAACCTTCAAGCATTATGCTAAGTGAAAGAAGCCAGACACAAAAGATCACATATTGTATGATTCCATTTTTGTGAAATATTCAGAATAAGTAAATTCATAGAGACAGAGAACATATTGATGGTTGCCAGGAACTAGGTAGAGGAGAGGATAGGTACAGTGTTTCCTTCTGGGGTGAGGAAAATATTTTGGAACTAGATAGAGGAACAACATTGTGATTATACTAAATACCACTAAACTGTGCACTTTAAAATGGTTAATTTTGTGTTATGGGCATTTCACACATTTCACCTCGATAAAATTAAAAAAAGAAAAAGAACGGGTCTTAGGTTTTGTCTTGATCAACTGCATGAAGGATTGCTCAAGTCAAATGAGAACAAGGAACTCAGTGTTCTGTTTGGGGCATTTGCGTAAGTGATGTTCATAATTTACACAAGCGAAGATACAAGTAATAAGTTAGATATACAAGTCTGGGGCTCTGGGGGGATATCAGAACCCAATGTAACAAAATTTAAAAGAGTGGAAATGGATGATATAAGTAAGGAGAGAATTTAGACAAAAGACAACATAAAAACCTAGGACAAGCTCTGAGAAAAGCCAACATTTAAGAAGAAAACCCAACAAAGGAGTTTGAGAAGTAGCAGAAAATTAAGAAAATAATCCTAGAAGCCAAGAAATAAGCATGCTTCAAACAGGTGGAGTGTCAACTTTGACAAATACTGCTGAGAAGCCGAGTAAGATGAGCAGGGAAGATGTCCATTGGATTTGGCAACCCAAAGATTGTTGTTGACCTTGCAAAAGAGAGTTCCAGGTAGAAGAGATGTAGAAGCACAACGCACTGGGTTGAGGAGTGGAAGAAAGACAAGGAAGTAGAAGCAGTTTGTTTGGATACTCAGGAATTTGGTTATAAAGGAGAACATAAAAATAGGTCAGGAACTGAAACAGTATATATGGTTATGTGAAAAAAAGGTCTTAGAAGATGGAAATACTAGAGCACGTTTGTTTAGGATGATAAGAATGGTTAAATGAACAGTGAGATCTTACTTCTGAGGGAAAGCATGAATAACTTAAGGAGCAAAGAGTTTGATAACCCAAGAGGTAATGGGATCCAGAGCATAAGTCGAGAAATATTCCTTCTTGGAAGAGGAACACTTCCTTCATTGTGGAGGAAGGAGAATTTGGACGCATATGCACTAAGTTGGCAGATTTTGTGGTGGGAAGATGAGTGAGTTCATTTCCAATGACTTCTATTTTCTCAATGAAGTATGAGTCTGGGTCATCAGTAGGAGGAGGATGTGTGGGAGGCTTGAGGAAAAAGGAGATGGTATGGTACAGTCATCTCGTAAAGATGGAGAAATTTAATAGGATTCCTGAGCAGTCCTGAGTGCCAGCTTGAGGTTTCTAAATTCTGAATCAGTCCTCTTGGCTTTGTGATTTTCCCCAACAAAGTTGCTTCTTTGGTTTGGGCAAGGGAAAAGCAGAGAAGAGTACTCCAACCTTAGAATAGCCTTTATGATTCACCCCAGACCTATCGTATTCCGCTTCCTGCTCATTGGCTAGTGGGCACTGAAGGAGGTTCAATAAGCCCATCTGTTAAATATAGAAGGGGAGAAACAGCAGCAGCAAGATATTTTGTGCCTGGACATCTGCCAGCAGAAGTAACACAGTTATGTCTAAATCCTTGGCCCCAACTAGCCAACGCATCCAGTCAGAAACAGTCTTGCAGCCAGCCACACTTACACTGCTGACTGGAAAGGGTTGCCATAGAAGTCACCATATTAAAAAGGCCAGAGTTGTTTCAGGAGCTGAAGTGCAACCTCACTAACTCAGTGCGAGGTATAGCCGAATTAAAAAATAAATGATAGTACAAATGGAAAAAAATGCAGTTGTGTTTCTTTCCAAGTATGCTGTGATCTATCTATTTAAGCCTAAATTGTGATAAAACAAGTTTCAAATGAGTGGGGTCCAAATGAATTACCTTATAATTAAAATTGATAAAGGAAAATGAGAAAAGAAAAAGTAAAGAGGCTATAGATCCTAATGAAATCATTAAAATAAAAAGTAGGATAAGAAGAAGGGATGCATTTTAATGATATTGGGAAAGGCTTTCATATAGATTAATTGAAGAAGGAGAATTATAGCAACTGATGCTCTCATTGTAGACCATATGAATCCTCTGTGCTGTCCTTTGGGAGTTTTCCTGTCTCTGTCTTCATCACTTAGCAATGCTCACATGTCTTCCCCTGCTGCTCACCATCTGTCCACACCTACTCCTCCTTCAGGAATCCTCTTTGTCTTCTCCTCATCCTGCTTCAGGTGTCAGCTTAACAAACTCTCCAGGAAGATCTTCTTATATGCCACTCAGCCTTGTTTATGCCCTGCCTTTTATGGAGTGTGCGTTCTTGAGAACACTGATTACTATTGTAATTATATTTTAGGGGTAACTGTGCAATAGCTGTCTATTTCTGCTAATCCTATATTCCCAGTTCTTGACATATATCCTGGGACACAGACACCAGCACATAATTGTGGAAGGAAAGAAAGGGAGTAAAACCAACACAAAGGAAGGGTCGTCCCTCAACTCACAAAGGTTTTCTCCTTCCTTCGAATTCATAAGAAATTGTTTCTGTGCCCTGCATTTAATACTTAAATATGTACTACTCTGATACTTTTCATGTATTTTCTATTGTGCAAATACTGCACAGACAGTAAATATTTAAATGTACAAGACTCATACCATTTGTATATAAGAATATAAGAAATATCATATGCTGGGAGTGGCCTCAAATATGCTGTCAAGCATGCTGATAATTTATCATGAATCTTTTAGGGTTTTACCTGAAATATTCTTGAATATCGGCCTTTCCATGGAATAATGTAATTCTTAAACATGCTAACTGCCATGTAAAAGTAGCAAGGGGTTCCTACTTACTTCTCTGCCCTTATTGCCCATTACTCTCTGCTTCATGTTTTAAGCTCTAGCAATTCTGAACAATTTGTAATTCCTCAGAGGCCTTTCCTTTCTTCTGACTGCAATGTTTTTTTCTCAGGACCAAATTCTGCTCACTGAAGACTCACTACATCCTTCACATAGTTTAGGAAGCCCTTCAGGGTTCCCCGCCCACCCCTCCTCTATTCTACCTGAATTACTGAGTCCTCCTTCACTGCAGAACTGTGTGTCTTTCATCTTTGTGTTCTCAGGGCTTAGTGCATGGGTTGAAATCCAGTAGCTACTCAGTAAACATCTATGGAACTCAGCTATTGTATTGTTCATTATGAAGCTACACTCTTCACAATCTCATAGACTTCACTCAGCCCTCCTGAATATTCTTTCCAGGTCAATTCTTGTGATTTATAAGATGACCACATTATGAGAGACAAAATACCTACCAGCAATAGATTTTTCACATTAAACCATCCTTTTTTTTAAAAAAAAAAATTATCTTGGTTACATAAGTCTGTGTCAGATATTTTATAAAATTTTTCATTCTTATAAAAATTATATTCAAGAATATCATACCAATTTTATCCACAGAAAGTGATATCAGTTTCTACCCCATAATAAGAAAAAAATGGTATTAAATGAACATCTTCAAGATAAGAATGCATGCTTTTAGCATAAAGTAAGGTTGATGTATTTTATTTCCCACCACTTTTGTCTTTCTTCCTCACCGCATTCCTTTTGTCCTACCATTTTTCCTTCCTTTGTTCTCAATTTCCCCTGTTTTCCAACTGCCGGTGACATTTGGACTTGCTTAGACCCACTTAGAGAAATCACGGGTGTTAAGTTTGCTGACCCCTTTTCTAGCATGAGGACTTAGGCAGCAGGAAGGATAGACTGGAAATATGGGCTTGTGTTCCCAGATTCTAAATGACACCAAATCAGAAAAGAGCTGCATTTGTAAAACTGAAGACAGACTTCCTTTATTTTTTTATAACTCCCTATGCCATCGTGAGTACCAAATGCAAAAAAAAGGTGAGAGAAAGGACAAGGGAAAAGATAAACAGCAAGAAGATTTTCTGCTAGAACATTATGAGTAGCATGAAGGAAGAGTGAATTAAATTTCAGTTGACAATGCTGAGCCTGCAAAGGTAAGGATGAGAAAAGGCAATAAAGAGCTGTGACAATGCCGATTGAAGACCTAGCAAAAGGGCAAGGTGCCCTCCATCTGTTTGGATAGTGCAGGCTGAGCCGTTCCTGGGGGGAGCCATCCTCAGGGAAGCTGTCTGTGACTCAGTGACTCTGCCAGCAATGATGTGTGGGCAAAGCAAAGAATTACAGTAAAGAAAATGACTACCCAGAATGTGGTGGTGACAGCAGCGTTTACTGGCACCTATAGTCAAAAAAACTCATTCATTCACCCTTTCAAATGTTATTTATGAGGCATCTACTCTACATAAATCATAGTCCCTAAAAAAGCATCCTTTTCCAGCTTCTCATAACCTCACATTTAGAGGGTTCCTAAACGGTCTCCTTGTCTCTGGTCTCTCCTTGTTCCAGTCTATCCTACACATAAAGTCCGGGAAATTCTTCCTCCTACACAAGAGTGGTTATAAGCACAGGTTCTAGAATTACACTTCCTGGATTCAAACTCTGTCTCCATAACTTATTAGCCTTGTGATCTTAGGCAAGTTAGCTAAACTCTCTGAGCCCTTATGTATCAGTCAGCTTGGGCTAAGCGGCAGAAAAAAATATCTCCAACATCTTCGTAGTTTTAACAATAATGGCTTGTTTCTTGCTCATGTTCATGTCATCATAAGTCTAGGCTATGCTCTGCAACTTCCTCATTCTGTGACCAAGGCTTAAAAGTGCAGCCTTATCTGGATCTTGCCAGCCAGTGGCAGAGGGAAACCACACAGTGGTTAAAGCTTTTGCAGATTCCTCATCTGCAAAATAACTTCCTCACAATTTCCTCCTTAATACCATACTTGCGTCCTTCCCAAATGTTCAGCCCAACAAAACCAAAATATCATTTGTCATCTTCTTCCCAATAATTAAGTTTGATATTTCATATACAGTTGGCACAATTAATATAGAGTAATGAACCACCCAGGGAAAACAGGGCTTTCCACAAAAAAATGTTCTGCTTATGAAATGGAACTAAGACCTCATCGTTACCTTAACATTGAATGAGTTATCTCCATCACAGGAATGATGTGGAGGAAAAACTACATAAGTGCCTTCATATTCTCAATGAATGTACCCACACATCTTCACAAATCCTCACATTTCCAAACACCTTTACAGCATATCACCTATTCCATAAAATATAGCAGATTATAATGTCATGAAAGTTACTGCATTTGTGAAGATGATGAATAAAAAATAGCAATGCCACGCAGAAGAATGACAGCCAGTACATTAGTCAGGCTAGACTAACTGTTATGATAAACAACCCCAAAACTCAGTGACAATACAATAAGCGTTTATTTCTTTTTCTTTTTTTTTTGCGGAGAAAGATTTGCCCTGAGCTAACATCTGTTGCCAATCGTCCTCTTTTTTTTCCTCCCCTCCCCAAAGCCCCCAGTGCATGGCTGTATATCCTAGCTCTAAGTTCTCCTAGTTCTTTGTGAGCCACCGCCATAGCATGGCAACGGACAGATGAGTGGTGTGGTGTTGTGACCGGGAAACAAACTCGGGCTGCCAAAGTGGTGAGAGCGCCTCTTTAACACTAAGCCATCAGGGCTGGCTCAATAAGTGTTTATTTCTTTTCTCATCACAGTACAGCATGGGTTGTGGCAAGGGAGGGAGCTCCGAGTTCTGCCCCACATATTCAATCAGGAACCCAGGCTCCTTCCATCTTGCCACTTCACTCTCCTGTATGTCTTTGGAGTCTTCTCCATTCAGCTGTGAGATAAGGAAAAGAGATTAAAGGATCACATTTGGGAGGGTTTTATGGCGTAGGCCTTGAAAACGTATACATCACTTCTAGCATGTTCACCGACCACAACTCTGACACAAGGCTGCGTCTAACTGCAAAGGAGTCTGGGAAATATAGTCTAGCTGTGTGCTAAAAGAAAGGCAGTTTGGGAAAAACTAGCCAATCTGTACCACAGGGACCTAGGCTCACTTTCCAGCTAGGTGACTTGATCCAGTGCACAAGCCCTAAAGCCAATGATTCAAATATGTGAATTTACAAAATCACACATTACAACACGTTCTGTACATTTGGCCTCGTGTACCACGTATCTTTGGAAATGACAAAGGTCTGTTTTGCTGTTATAAATCACCATTCTGATACAAATTGCTGAATCATTATGTGAAACTAAGGAGTCTGGATTAGGCTACTTACAAGCTAACAGGTAGGAGAGACTAGCCATTCAAATGCTCACCCACAGAATAAACCCAGACACAGAGCACCATCATGCTATGCTTTGTGCAAATGCACAAACTCCTCTCACAGAGGCTGACATAATGGAGAAAAAAGAAAAGAAGTGAAAGGATATGTACACAAGGAATTGAGCCAAATCAAATGTTTTGGGATACGCTTGACTACCTGCCCTGATAAGGAATAAGATGAGTTCATGAGATTCGCCTGGCCTCACAGTCAATAATTGTTAGAAAATTGTCAGGTCCAAGATGGATGACATCATGCAGGGCAAATGAAGATCATTTCCTTATACATTGATTGGTGCTTGGCTTTTGTTTATGCCCCAGCTGCCTGGGCCTTGTTGTAAGTAACCAGATATTGGAGGCTTGAAACAGGGTTTCCATTTGCATCACTGGGCAATGAGTGCAGCCAACAGGAAGTTCAGTGATTCAGATAACTTGTTTTAATTGAAATCAATACCAACACAAGCAAAACTGCCTGAAATGGCAGTGCTATGCTCTGATGGAATATTTTCATGGTCCATGCCAATGACAGCCATTATCAAGAATGAATTCTTAACTTCAACGGTGACTCATAGCGCTTTCCAAGAGGAAAAAAAAAAGTTTTTGGACCACGGACAGTTTTCAATTAGGAAAAAAATGAAATTTTACTTCTTCAGGTCTCTCTCTATTAGGTTTCAGTCATAGACTCAAGTTCAATTCCAATTTGAGTTTCCATTAAGCGGTAAGAGACAATGAGCCACCCTAGCCCCTCTCCTGCCAACTCTTCTCCATCCTTTCATTTCCACTGTCACCCAAGATTAGGTCTGGTGAAAAAGAGAATAATTATGATAATTAATATTTATTGAGTATCTTCCAGGTGCAGGGCCATGTCCAGGGATCAACAAACTTTGTCTATAAAGAGGCAGATAGTAAATATTTTAGGCTTTGTGAGCAACACTGTCTTGATTGTGACTGTTCAGTTCTGCTGATGTAATGCAGACACACAGATGATACCTAATGAATGGGTGTCCTTGTGTCCCAGTAAAACTTTATTTACAAAACAAGCAACAGGTCAGATTTGGCCTACAGGCCATAGTTTATAGACCTGTTCTAGACTTTACATGTGTTATCTTCACTAAGGAGGGTATTACTATCCTTATTTTGCAGATGAAGTTGACACCCCTCAAGGCTTCCTCTCTAGTTATGAGTAAAGCTATATCTAACACCAAAGGCGGGTCTAACACCAAAACATCCTATACTTTTCCTGCTTTGCCACTCTACTGCCTGACTGAAGAAGGCAGCCAGGCCACCTGGGAAAGAGCAGAAGCTACGGCTCTGGACCTGATTAAAAATGTAGCTGCTAGTTTGAAGAGTTGTCCAATTTTTCTCTCTTGGTGACCTGTGGTTGACCTGACCAAAATTTTCATGATGAAAGGTATGTAATGAGTCAGATGCCACCTAAAATAAGCACTGTCAAATCATGTAAGCTCCTAAAATAAATTTGTTCCCTACATCCCCTGGAGCCAACATAAAAAGTCAAAAATTGGGCCAGATTTGAAGGGTACTTGAGAATTAATTTGGTATCTTACAAATACCATATTCATAACATCCATGCGTTTAATGCCCACCATAAGGATGAGGAGTGAGAGTGTTTGTATCCCCAGAGCCCTGCATAGCACCTGACACATAGGAAGTTCTCCAGAAATATTTGTTCCAGGTCTTCATGGAATATTGGTGTAATAAAAGCAAGATATTATTCCTTCTCTCTGTAAGCTGACACTCCAATAGCAAATAAGAGAAATATACACAAATATTGTAGTATGCCCTGCATTATTGCTTAGAATCAAGAGAATTGAAAAGTGTCGTAGTTTGGGGCCAGCCCTGTGTTGTAGTGGTTAAGTTCAGTGCCCTCTGCTTTGGCAGCCCAGGTTTGATTCCTGGGGGCAGATCTATACCACTTGTCGGCAGCCATGTTGTGGTGGAGACCCACATATAAAATAGAGGAAGATTGGCACAGATGTTAACTTGGGGTGAAATTTCCTCAGCAAAAAAATAAAAAAAGTGTTGTAGTTGTTCAGAAGAGAAAAGAGAGTTTCTCTTTTCTGCAAGCTCATCATCAGAGATGGCATCAAAGCTGGCTCTTGGAACATGAGTAGGATTAGGTAGGTGGAGATGTTGGAGGAAAGGCATCTCAGGCAAAGGAGACATGGTACACATAGACAGGGAGATGGGAAAAGGTGGGGCATCTTAGTAGAACAGAAGCTTCCTGGTTTGACCAAAACATTGGGCACAAGAGGGGAAATAATGAAAGATGGGGCCAGAAAATTAGATTGGGAGAAAGTATGACTTGAATCATCATAGCAAAGCTTTGAAATAAAAACTAATGATGGAAATGTATTTCCAAACAGAAAATACTTCAAAGTTTTCTATTTTCTCCAAGAAGTAGAGTTATTTTCCTAATTCAAAAAGAAATTGACAAGAAGAAATGATGCTGAATTATAATAAAGTAGAAAAAACTGTAGACTTAAGGTAGAGTAAATGATGTCACTCAACAACCATCTGTAAAGTTATTAGTTTGTTATTTGCTAGATGTGTGAATTTACGTCTACAGTCATGCACTGCATAATGACACTTTGGTCAACGATAGGCCACATATGTGACAGGGGTCCCATACGATCAGTACCATACAATCTAGGTGTGTAGTAGGCTTTACCATCTAGGTTTGTGTAAGTACACTCTATGATGTTTGCACAACGATGAAATCGCCCAACAACACATTTTTTCAGAACATATCCCCGTCATTAAGCAAGGCATGACTATGTTCTTCTAATTTAACTTATCACGTCTCAGGAGGTACTATAACTTCATGAAGTAGGCACTGAATCTATTTTTCTCACTGTTGTATTCCCAGCACCTGGCACATTGCCTGGTATGAGGCAGTTGCCTAATAAATGTTTAAAGAAGAAATGAATGAAGTAATACAGTCCTTCATACCCATAAAAACAAGCATCTTTTCGCTTATTTCTTGGTTTGGGTAAATACATGTCAGCTATTTGAAAGCCAACTAGGAAATTCACAAACAAAACTTCTATTTAAACACAATAAAACAACAAACGTTACTTAGGTAGAGATCCTTGCCTTGATTTTAGTGTTGATTGATAAAAGAATCTGTTAAACCTGGGTTCTTATTTTAAAATCAAAACCCTTTGAATTTAGTCATATTTGAGAGGTCCGTATAGTTCATTATTTTCTGATGGCTACAAATAATTTTAGCATAGAAAGAATCTTATGCTTAAATCCAAACAATGATTATCAGCCTCCTAATTGTTCTTCCATGTCACCACCATCGCCTACTCCTGTCTGACCTACTCTGCTCCAGAGTTATCTTCTTCAAGTATGATTATGTTTTTTAGCACTTTGTAATCCCAGATTAACGGGTCATTTTAAATTAAAATATTTGCAAAATCTTACTAGCAATATCCTAGCAAAAGTATTACAGCAACATAAGGTAAATTATGGCCTGCAGTCTAGAGGGTTTCCATGGGAATTCCTATGTCTGTCTGAGCTAGTCTTTGGGGTCTAGACTGAGGGAAATCACTTCTTACATTTCCTAATCACTGAAGCTAAAGCAGGATTTCCGTGCCAACTAGGCAAAGCATAATCCTTAGAGACCCTCCTGCCTCAGAGTAAGATGATGAAACCCCCAGATGGTGGCTTGTTATTTCCATACGGCACCGGCAAGTGTCCAATGTTGACCAGGAATGAAACTGAAGCATGAGAAGGGCCAGAGCGGTGTAACTTTCACAATAAATGCAGGAGGGGATTTTTCTTCTTTATTTTCCGTTTTCTTTTCCTTTCTTTTTTTTTTCTTTTGTGGCATTAGCTATTGTTGTGCACTTGGGAAAACATTTCTTGGGGGTGATGGTTACAGTGGTGGTGGCTGTAATCCTGCTGCACTGCAAGCAACAACTAGCTCCTGAGGTTATTATAGTGGCTCTGTCTGAGCAGTGCGGCTTCCAAAAGTGGAGGTGGAAATTAAATGGCATTTACGTAGCAAAGCTGTAGGGATAATTAGTAATTCGACACAAAGTCCGTCAGGGCAAGGTCAACAAGAGGAGTAACATAGCATCATATGATAACAGTTTAATGGGCTGTGTGAAATGAGTGGGTGGTCTAGGCTCAGCTCTGGCCAGGTACTGGTTCCCACACTCCCCGGCTCAGGAAAGGGTCTAGAATTCTACTGCATACAAAGAGTCACACATACAGCTCTGGCTGGGCCGAGTTAGCCACGAAAGTCCCACTAGACCAGAGGCTGGAGCTCCTTCTGGATAAATAAAGTCATTCAATGAAGCTACAAATGTCTGACATTTTAAGCGCACTGACGTAACTAAATTATACCAGTTGGTATAATTTTTCAACTTGAATGGTTTTTCCATTTCTTTGCCACAACATTGTGAAAGGGACTAGGCAGAGTCATGCTAATCCTGGAGAAAATGAGATGTTTGGATAGAGGCAGGGCAGGAAGGCTTCGTGTTGAAGTTTGACTAGCAGGAAAAATAAAAAATGGCCTACCATTCATAAGAAAAGCTTCAGAGTGTCCTGACACCATGGGAACGCACAAGACTTTTGGGTGGAGCTCAGTCATCTCTAGCTATGAAGTTTTCATCCTTTCTGCTCTCCAACTCATGAAGGCGTCCATTTTCAATGATACCAAACCTTTCTTTAACAATATAGATCACTCTTCTGTGCTCAGCGCAAACAAATTAAACAAGCAGAGAAGGGCAAACATTTATGTCATGTTCTGCTAAGAATTGTTACGTACATTTTTCAGTGCTAATGCTTTGTAGATACTTAATTCAATTGACATTTGTCACAGGCCTACTGTGTGCTATTCTAGAAACCACTCACTCTATGCCCCAGGCTCCATCTAAAGAGAGCCCAAGCATAGGTCAACACATAGATATTTTTCAAATTCTTTATAGCTGAGGCCAGCAAACTTTTCCTGTAAAAGGCCAGATAGTAAATACTTTTGATTTCGCAGGACATACATTAGTCTCTGTCACAACTACTCAGCTCTGCCACTGTAACCTGAAAGTGGCCATGGACAATACATCAATGAATGAGTGTGGCTGTGTGCCAATAAAACTTTATTTTAAAAGCAAGCAGCAAACCTGCAGACTGTACTTTGCCAACCCCTGCTCTAGAACATAGCTAGTCACCTAAATATAAACTGAGAGAGAAAGAAAGGAACAGCCAAAGTTTACTATTGTTTTGAAACTGTGATCTAACTTCTCTCCATCATGGCTACAGAGACTCAAATTAATCCCCTTAGCCAGATGCAGAAGCAGCTTCACTGTCAGAGTATTTTATTAATTCATGATTTATGCTCCATCTACTTTCAAAAAGAATCTGAGGTGGCTGACACTGGACATACAGACATACAGGCTCACCCACACGGTGTGATTGAAGACACCTCTCCAATCAACGCAATTCTAGGTAGAATTATATGTCACCAATTAGAAATTCATTTGAGACCATTTGCCTGCCTCTAACGCTTAGTTAGGGTGGGCTGTGCCAAGCTTGAGCAGACAAAGCCAGCAAGGAGAGAGGGCTCCTCAGGAAATGACCAAAGCAGATCACAATCCAGCAGAGAAAACACTTTTTGGGATAGAATGTGAGCTAAATTTAGACATACTATCAGATCATAGCATTATTTATTAGTAAAGGGAAGAGAACAGCGAAAAAAAAAGAACACTAATTTTTCCTTTTGAGAAATTACTATATGCCAAGCATGGTATTAAGTACCTTAAAACGGGCTAGACATTCAGTCTTTTCAATGCTCCAAAGTAACTATGTTTAGTCGCTATTAAAGAAAAGAAAAATATGAAAACATTTTTCCTTAATTTACACAACTGGTAGCTCTTAGAGTTGGAATTTGAATCCAGTTCTCTCTAGTTCCAAAGTGTACGGCTTTCTGTTACACAGCACTGCCTCTTGAGCACAAAATAGCAACATTTTGCCCCTCTTAAGTCAAGAATTCTCTTACTTCCTCCTCATTCCTTTCGCCTATGACATGCTCTTAGTCTCTGCTCATTGTTGAATCAAATCATGATCAATATGACCTTAAACAAAGCCCAATGCTATGATTGGAATATAGTTCCTCATGTTGGAGGTTACTGAGCCACCAGTAATCTAAGAATAGGCCTTATGTGAAAAACCATATCCCCCCTCTTTTCTCTCTCAGTTAACTGGGGCTGGCTTCCAAAGAGTCCATAATTCTCACGCATTTAGCTACAAATCAGGCCTGAAAGTATAATAATAAGAAGAAGAATAGGTAACATTTACTGCATACTAAGTATGTACCAGTTAGTGATACCATTCAGAATCCTTTGATAATCCTATGAAGTGGGGACTATTATATCTTTGTTATATGGAAACTCTCTCTCACTAAGAATTAGAATAATTTGTTCTGGATTACCTAACTAGTAAGTAGCTGAGCTGGGATTCAAATTCACATCTTCTCAAATTATTTCTAAATTCAGACCTTAGAGAAAAATCGCAAGGATATTTTTCCTGCTTATCAGTGACAAGACCCTCAATAAGGTAGGTACTTTCTTTCCTATCACTACCTGAGCACACTTTTGAGCCCCAGGAAAGGAATTTGTGGAAGAGTAAACTGCTCCCTCATTCCAGCCTGCTCACTCTCCCTGCCTCCTCTAGAACTCCTGTAAGAAACTGGGAGCAGAAAGTAGTGGGAAAAAGAAGAGGAGGGGACAGACACTTTTGAAGGAGAAACAGGAACAGCTTAGTAATAAAATCCTCTCAAAAACTTTCTTTGGAGAATTTAAACTTACTTATGCCTTGGTCCAAAAGCAATCACAAGTAAAATTCAAATAGTGTACTTGCCAGAACCTTTTACTCACAAAGAGGTAGAATTTGTACAAAACATAAACGAAAGTGAATAAGAGTTCTTTTCCTCTTTTTTATTTCCCAACAGCCAGCTACCCAGAGCATAATAGGTTTTCCAGTGTTACAAACCTAGGAATCCATGGCTTTTTGCTAAATTTCAGAAAGCCCGCATTCTATGTGCATTCACCTAAGGCTATGAGTCAAATAACAAACTGTGCATTTTATTCCCAAAAGGAACATTCCAGTTGATCTGACATTGTTACAAACACATTGTCCTTTTGGTCTTTCTCTACAACAGAGTATAATGATAAATCTCTTTGCCTATATGGAATCAAGATATGATTCTTAAACAACAAAGACAGTAATTGTATTAGCAGCACAATGAGTCACCCTATCACTTATATCCTGAATAAATGTGAGATGCATCTGTTGAAATGGAATCCGTGGGCTCCCCTTAATGGGCCAAATGTCTCCAAGGATAGAATAGTGGGAGGAAGTGATCCAGCTGCTCAGACTACAAATCTTTTGTCCTTGAAAGAAAAATCAGGAAAGCATCATGTAATAAATAAATTACCTTGGGAAAAGATTAACAAAGCTTAGTTAGAACGCTGATCATTTGACTGCTTACGTTTCTATTTATGCCTTGCAGGAGGTCTGGCATGAGTGAATTTTCCTCCCTGGTGTGTTCCTCAAACTATGATTTTCAAATTTTTTTAAGGCCACTTCAGGGAGGCAAAAGATCACATAATCTACCTGCCCTTCCTACTCCCACTGCTACTGCAAAAAATAACCTCATCAAATGAATGGAAAGAAGAGTGTTGTTGCTGATGAGGCACCAAGGAAAGAGTTGAACAAAATGTTCCTTAGTGTCAAAAAAATATAGCATAAAACTTCTTTTATAAAGTGGGGGCATCTCAGCAATCTAAAACTGCTCAGGGCATCTCTGAGGGGCATTGAGTGGTCTGCAAATGACCCTGGACCAGGGCAAGGCTACTTCATCAGAGGAAAGAGGATTTTCCTCATGAGAGAAAGTTGGCCTAGGGGTTGGGAGAGAGAAAAAAGGTGCATGTTCTGGAGTTGAAAGGGAGCTTGCACAATTGTTGCTCCAAGTCTCCTGGGGTGGACCACTCCTTCCTGTCATTTCCACTGACCCAAGCCTCACTGATGTAGGCTGAGAGGGCCACCATCTAGAATCTCTGGGAAGACTATGACACTGCTTGCCTCAGCCCTGCCGTGTGTGCCCTGGAGAGAAAGAACCTCAAAGGACGCATTAGAAAAGCTGTGTCCCACAGGTCACTCATCTCCTCACTCTGAGGGGGTCAACGCAAGGCAGTAGAGAAAAGAGAGATCCCAACCTGCTGGGGAAAGGAAGTGGTGGGGCGGCACTGACGATGACAGAGGAGCTCTGGCAAAGGCCGTGGCAACTGATGAATGTGCACAGAGGTGCACACTTTGATGCCTGCAGCAGAAAAAAAATACCTAGCAAGCTGAGCAGCTCGGAGCAGAGGCAGACAGCAAGAGGAGGCAAGGACGGAGAGCAGAATCTGACCAGCGTGTGCAGAAGACATCTGAGGCACCTCCCTCTCCTTGCTGTGAGTGAAGATGGGGTGGAAAATGAGTAATGGATCACTTAGGAATTGGCTGCTGAAATTAGCCACTGAGAAGACTGGGGACCTCTAGGGAGTTTTGTTAACAGGAGGAAGGTCATTATCATCAGCATCATGATGAATATGTATTGGGCATTTGCTTTGGCCCAGTCATTGTGCTAAGCCCTTTGCATGCATGCATTATCTCTTTAGTCCCCATAACAACTCTATAGGGCAGATACTGTACTTCCCCAGAGTGGTATGGCCGTATTACAGACAAGGAAAGGTAGCCCTTTGGAGAGTCGAGAATCTTGCCCAAGATTACATAGCTGGCACATGACAGAGCACAGACTGGTCCTCAGGGGTGTCTTACTTTAAAGCTGGACTCTTTAAACAATGTTAAAGTACCCCCAGCAGCCCTGCCTTGGCTCTCTCCTGAGGATTTTCATATACATTCATATTCATTCATCATTCTTGCAACAAAGACTTGTGAGAACCTACTATGTGCCAGGCCCAGTGCTCAGCATTGGGGAAACATTTATGGACAAAAATCATCAGAGTCCCAGCCCTTTTGAAGCTTTCAGTCTAATGGAGGAGATAGGCATTAATCAAATAGTTGTACAAAAATATGTAAAATTACAACTGTGATAAATGCGATGCAGGATTTTAAAGCAGATAACAAGGGCATTTGCTTAGTCTGAGGGTTTCCTACAATGGAAGAATGAGTAGAATGAGTAGAAAATAACTAGGTTAAAGGGTGGTAGTGAGAAAAGCATTTCATCTTGTACTAAAGCCTTGTGGGGGAAACAGAGCTTTAGCACAAGACATGTGAAGAGAACAGGCCCTGTTGGAGGAAATAATACAAAAAGAAGAGAACGCTATTGTAACTACAGAAAGAGAAAGAAAATGACGTATGGAGAATTTCTTAAAATAGGAGAGTCTTGCACGTGTTTCAATGTTGATAGGAGGGATTCAGTAATAAAAATAGCCAACACATATCTTGTTGATCATATGCAAGACAATGTTCTAAATGCTTTACATATATTTACTCATTTATTCTTTCTCGTAAGCCTGTGGGGATGAGGTACTCTTATTATTCTTGTTTCACAAGGAAATGGAAACACAGAGTTTAAGTAACTGCCCAGCTAGTAAATGTCAGAGCTCCAGGGTCCTTGATCTTGACCAATATGGAATCCTACCTCCATCTCTTATAGAGAAGGGGATGAATATATTAGAGAAAGTGTAATCAATAGGTTAAGACGGTAGTTCTTGAACACCAGTGCACATGAGCATCAACAAGTATGCTCACTGAAATTCAGGTCCCTGTGCCCTATCCCCCGCCCCGGGTTTCTGAATCAATAAGTCTAGCTTTTTTAAACACTCAGTCCAGATGATTCCAATGCAAGTTCTCCAGGGACAAAACTTGAAAAAATACTGCTTTGCTTTAATAGCTGGGAAGGATGGATACAGATGTAGGTGGGTTGATATGTTTGGTAGAGGAGCTTGGAAAAGTTTCCCTCTAATGGCTTCTATTTATGCTGTGAAGTATAATGTAGCACACACAAATAGTACAAGACAAATCTGGGTGTCATCTGAAAGACCTTCATCAACTATTAAAGGATTGAGAACAGCCTATCCCTGGCTTCGAGAACTGTTGCCCCTGTAGATTGCTTTGTTAGTGTCCACTCTCACCCCAAAAGTAGCTAAAGAAGGCTCTATGCCTGTTCCTCAAGCAATTGCAGGAAGGAGTGTATATCCTAAGAGAGCGAAAGGAAGACCAGGTGATTGAGGAAAGACCAGATGAAAAACGGAAATAAACTAAGTCTGCCGAGGATGCTACAGGCTAGAAGTCTTATAAGAGGGAACCAATAAGGTCCAAAAGAGGAAAAGATGTATTTATGGCTTAAAGGGAAGTAAACGGGAGACTTAGTTTATTTACAGTGGCCTTGTGTTTGCAACGGGCATTGTTTAAAACTTCTTTTATCCCAGAATTATTTCCCAGAACTTCCTACCGGGCCTCCCGGAACACTGAGATTCACATCTGAAAAATCGACAGGGACAACGGGGAACATCTGTGGTCTTCAACTTACACAGCTAATGGCCTTTCCCCCACTCTTACATCACCAGAGAGCACAAGCCAACACATGCTGAAAGGATGTAACCAGCTGTAAGGAAAACATTCATTATCAGGGAGAGTTGCCCAACTCCCAAGTATTCAGCTTTGGAGGAAAAAAAATTCTACTTAATGGAAATATCACAAGTTGACTTTTCTTAGTTCTTTCATGGGTCATTCTCATTGCCTATCTCAGTCACCCACAAGAAACAGATCCACAAGTGAAGTCAGATTTGAAATTCTAGCGTCTCCCAACTACCTGTGCATTTCACAATTTATAATCCATATGTAACCTAAACCCTTCACTTAGCTAACAATTTCCACTCCTCCTCCTCACCCGTAAATAACTTCCCTGGCACCTTTAACTGGAAGAAAATGCCTAGCTTGAGTTTAACCTTGTCTCCCTTCAACTCATTACCATGAACTGAAATGGTCAACATTCAGGTGTACAGAAGTAAGACTTCCGGTTTCCGGTTCCATGTGTGAGGAGCTGGGAAGTCACCCTTCCCCCCTAACAACAAATAAAAATTTAAACAGACTGAAAAATCAACAACTCTTCTTGTATCCGCAAGAGAGTGGAGGACACAGGGCAAACTGCTGCCCTCAAGATTGGAGAGACAGACAGGAGATTACAGGGAGTCACCGCTCATAGGAACAGAGACTGTTCCTATGAGTTTCTGCTAGAAGCAGAAACCACTGCGGGAACCAGCGCTGGGGTAGGAAAACCTGAACTGCGATTGACGAATTACCGGAGACTCAGTGTGGACAATTATGAGAGTTCAAAACTCCAGAGGGATCCAGTCATGGGTGGAGGAGGGAGCACGATATTGTAAGAAGTAAAAGAGATACCTCCTACCACATGGAAGTGAGGGGACAAAATGTAGCATCCCCATCTCCAACTCCTCATGAGTTTGGGGGAAGAGAGCAAAATTCACTTCCTAAATTGAACTGAAAGCAGAACTTTCCTAGGTAACCAGGGAAAAACGAACTCAGGCCAAGCTGAAGCTGCCATTCCCGGCCCCGCGGGCAGCCAGCCCACCCCTTCGGAAGTGCCTCAGACAGGATTCTGTTGTGTTTCTCCAGCGAGAAAGCTTCCTGTAGGTCGCAGTGTCTCCTGTCCTGCCACCAAAGGAACAGCCAGAGCTCAGTCATCTGTGGCCCTCATCCTGTCAAGGGGAATAGAGAATTCCCATTGAAACCACCTCAGGGGAGCTGATGGAAAAACAGGAGGAGAAAGAAGAACACTTCAGGACAGTGCCAAGCATTGTGGAAAATCATTTAAACACATGTATACGTAATACCCAATTTACACATACATTTAATATAGATATATACCTAATGCAGAGTACACATAGTGTATTATAAATAAATATGTGTGTATATATGTGGATGTGTGTATTTTATATAAACATTTTTATATAGAGACATATATATAAATACCCTTATACATATATGCATATAAAATATTGTCCTTCCATCCACCCAACACGTATTGGCTCTGATTTCACAGTGCTTCAGAGGATAACCAAAAGACTCAAGAGAAGTAAAATTAAAAACACAGAGCAAGTTTCTAGCAGGATGGGTGGTTGCTGTCGAAACTTGATTTGCGAAGCCAGGCTTAAAAGCTGATCCAGCCCACAGTAGACGGGTGCCTGAGGAAAGAAAGGATTTGGCAATAGCATCCAACATCCTTCCATCCCCAAACATACAAGTTCAACAACCCACGCTGTTCCCTTATTCTTCCTCCAAATAGGAAGAAACACTTCTGGTAAGACATCTGTTTTAGCTCTCAAATGCCCTCAAAACATGCTGAACAGCCGAGGACCTGCCTGCTGGGAGGGGCCAGGGTGGGGAGAGACAGGCTGGCGACCACTTGGGTGGTAGGAAGTTCCTTCTGCGCCCAAGGGCACCTGGCCTTTGAAGTTTGGAAAACTTCCTCCATGGCACATTGGTTTCCATATACTTTGATTCTTCAAGACGTTAAGAGATATGAAAAGAATAAACTTCCCTCCTCAAAGGAAAAGGGAGAGCCGAGGAAGGACTCATAGATGTGCACATTTTCCTGTCACCACAAATAATCCCCTAATGCTCAGAGCAGTCTGTAGCAAAGTACTGCAGGCCTGCAGCTGAAAAGAGAAAACTCTTTGCTTTCTTTTTGGTAATAACATCCTAATGGAAGTGTGTTTGTCAAGGCTAAGTCCCCTCAGATGACTGAAAGTTCCTTTTTTAAACTGCAGAATGACATTGCCTGTCCCAAAGCAAACATGACAAACATACCCGAGGTTTGCCTCCAGCTGTTTTTGTTATTTTCTATCGCAGAGAAGCCCAACCTGGCTTTTGTCTTTACTGGCTAGACTGTTGTACTGTTAGAATACATTTAACTGAAGGTAAAAATCACCAATGCAAATCGCTGGTGATTAAGCGGTTCTAAATAAAAGGCTTCTCTCGTGGGACTGTATGTTAGAAGCTCAATTTGACATAAGTGAAGCCAGCTGAGAATGGAGAACAGCAAGGCCTTTTGCTATTGGAATGCTTTTAAATGCCTCTGTCTAGCGTTCGAGACGCTCAGGAACCTGCCTCCATCTCCTTTCTGGGCATCACACACATTTCTTCAAATCAGGTACTCTTCTCCAGTTATGTTAAGCTTCTTGCCTCCTGTTCACCATGAATTTATTGCCTCACTAGCTCTTTTTGAGCTGTCCCTCTACCCTTATCATTGCAATTCTAACCAGCTCGAGGAACCTGGCTCCCTGCGAACTTGAGACTTTAGACCACTGGATTTTCCCTTCTCCGACTTCTGTTGTACTCTCTCTTGAATGCAGCTAATTGACCCTTCAAACTATTCTGTTCTCTAGTTATCAGTACTATACAAGCAATTGTTTCCCTCAAATAAAGTATTCTATACTAAACAAGCAACTGTTTTCTCAAATATATGTAAACAAATATGTCAACAAACAAAAAACATTATATGTGGTATAAAAAAACAAAACATGTTAATGGCTAAAGGGTCCAGAGTGGGAGTGAAACTTTAGATGGGTGATCAGGGAAGGCATACTCAAGGAGGACACATTTGAAATGAACAAAGGGCCAGCCATACAAAAAGCTGTAGAGGGGGAATGTGGAGAATTCTATTCAGGAAGTCAAAAATGCCTGAGAGGAAACTAGCTGGTGATGCTGAGAGGACCAAAAAGAAAGCTGGTGCATGATGGAGAAAGTGGTAATGATGAGTTCAGAAAGGAAGGCAGTGGGAGATTGTGTGGGTCCATGTTGGCTGGATAAGGAGTTGGGGTTTCATTCTAAGAGCAATGGAAAACCTCTGGAGGACTTTAATCAAGGAAGTGATTTAAACCTGTTTATGTTTTTAACAGATCTCCCAGTTTGCAGTGTGGAGAACAGACTGTGGAAAAGTAAGACCAGAGCCTAGAAGCTGACCAGTTGGGACTCCAGATGAAAGATGAGTGAGGCTTGCTCTAGAGTGGTAGTCTTGAGGACGAGAGGTGGTCCCATTGGGACATATTCTGAAGATAGAGTCGGCAAGATTTGGTGATGGATTAAATATAGTTTATGAGGGAAAGAAAGAAATCAAGAATAATTGCTAGATTTTTGGCCCTGATGGACCAATGTTTCTATTACATCTCAGTCAATAAACATTATTTTCTACCAATTATTAAAAACCTATTATGTCTCGTGTATGTTTTAGCCATTACTTACAATCACTGCATAAGCTTGTGAGGTAGGTATTGTGACCAGCATTTAACAGATGAGGAAAGTGAGCTTCAAGAGGTTAATTTGCCCAAAATCACACAGCTAAGGCAGGTTTCAGACAACACCTGACGTGACTCCAAAATCTATACTGTCTCCATTCAGTTACAACTCCCTTTACTTGTCCATTGACTGCTAGATGTGCATTAGCACTAAAGTCCCTCCTTCAACTGTATTGGCATAGAAAAGAGACTGAACAGAAAGACAATAGAAGCGAATTTCATTCCTCTCTGGATGGTAGGATTACATAGGATTTTTTTGTCTTTGCACATTTCTGGGAAGTATTTTTTGTTTCGTTATTGCTTGTTTTTTGTTATATTTTCTAAAAGGAAAGTTGAGGAATATAAAGCCAGGTTTGAAGACAATAGATTCAAATTCCAGCTCTATACCTTAATAGCTTCATATCCTTCAAGAAGTTTGTCAGCTGCTAGGAATATTAATTTCCTTGTCTATAGGGTGGGAGTAATAATATTTACCTTGGAGTAATGTAAGGATTAAATGAGAAATGTAGAAAGCAGGTAACACAATATCCAGCAAATAGCAAATCCTCAATAAATGGTATCTATTTTAGTGGTAACTTCCAAAAGTGGGCACCAGGACACAAACAAACAACAATCTAAGTCAGTATTTTATTCTCTGTAATTTATTACCACCTCACCAGATGAGGCAGCTCTGACAAAAGGGAAAGAGACTTGCCTAATAGCCGAGATAAATTAGAGCCAGGAATTGAATTCTTGTTTCCCAATTCCCTAAACACATCCACTAAATCTCCCAGTGTCTTGGATATCATGTATTTTTTATACTGTTACCCAATTAATTGCTCCTGGATTCTGTAGGCATCCAAACCATAGCTGCTACAGACTAGCCCTTCAAATGAATAAAGTATAAAGTCATGTTATCATGCTCAGGGAAGACTCCAACATCAAATTTCTACCAAGAATGCACACTGCTGAAAAATCTGTTGCTAGCAGGAAAATTCTCAATGTAGCCTTAAGAGAAATTTTCATTTCGGAGATCTCCAATCCGTTAATCTGTGTGTCTTAAAACAAATACATTTTCTAATCTACTTTATCAAGGGACATTACATAAAGAATTCTGAAGTCTGCAACATGGAGATTACTTCTCCTTAATGCTAAAGTAATTCCCTTGAGGTAATTGCTAGAATGGGATGTAGTTCTGTATCTGATTGATAATCAAAATCACCTGAAGAGTTTAGTAAACATTATGGATTTCTCCAAATCCAATTCTCAGAGATTCTGATCCAGTAGATCTGGGCTGGAGTCTAAGAACAAATGTTTTGTAAAGACCATTAGCAACCAGGGAAACGCAAATCGAAGTCACAATGAGACACCACGTCACAGCCATTAGGATAGCTATAATCAAAAAAACAAGTGTTGGTATGGAGAAGTTGGAATCCTCACACACTGCTAGTAGGAATGTAAAATTGTACAGCAGCTTTGGAAAACAGTCTGACAGTTCCTCGAAAGTTTAAACACAGAGTTACCATATGACCTAGTAATTCTACTCCTATGTACATACACAAGAAAATTGAAAACATATACCCAGACAAAAACTTGTATATGAATATTCATAGCAGCATTATTCATAATAAGCAAAAAGTGGAAACAGCCCAAATGTCTCTCAAAAAATGAATTGATTAATATAATGTGGTCTATCCATACAATGGAATATCATTTGCCCATAAAAAGTAAGGAAGTACTGATACATGCTCCAACATCGAGGAATCTTGAAATTACTGTGCCAAGTGAAAGACGCCAGTCACAAAAGACCACATATTGTATGATTTCATTTATATGAAATGGCCAGAACAGGCAAATATAGAGAGATAGAAAGTAGAATAGTGGTTGCCTAAAATTGGAGGAGAGCGTGGAGGGAATGGGGAAATGCACTTCTAATGTGTGCAAAGATTTTTGGGAGGATGATTAAAATATTCTAAAATTGCTTGTGGTGATGGTTGCACAACTCTGCGAGTGCACCAAAGCCAATGAATCGTACAATTTAAATAAGTGAATTGTATAGTATATGAATTTTATCTCCATAAAACTTATATTTTTTTAAAAAGTTGCCCAGGTGATTTTGATGTGTAGATAGGTTTGAAAAACCACCAAGCCCTTGCTACTCAAAGTGTGGTCCATGACCCAGCAGTATCTGCATCATCTGGGAGCTTGTTACAAACGCAGAATCTCAGTGTTGGGGTGGAAGTTGAGATTCTGCCTTTTAAGAAGAACTCTGGGTGATTGACGTGCACGTCAAAGTTGGAGAAGCACTCGGGACCAGCCCCATGGCGTAGTGGTTAAGTTTAGCATGCTCCTCTTCAGCAGCCCAGGTTCGTGGGTTTGGATCCTGGGGGCCAACCTACACCACTTGTCAACCATGCTGTGGCAGCAACCCACATACAAAATAGAGGAAGATTGGCCCAGATGTTAGCTCAGGGTTAATCTTTCTCAGCAAAAAAAAAAAAAAAAAAAATTGTTTGAGAAGCGCTGCTCTAAGGTACTATTTAGAACCTTCTCAGAATATGTCTACTCAATGCTGAATAATAAGGCCAAAGGCTTTGACCTTCTTAATGTCCAAACTGGATGAGCATGCCAACATCAACATTTCATTCAGTTGTGGGAAAATTCACCAAAGCAATCTTGGGGAAAGCCCCAAAGAGAAGACCTTCATAAATAAATCTCCCTAGTATGTCATAGGAGTTTTAAGTAGTTTTGCTAGAATCTCACTGAAGAACATAAAAGTGTTTCTGATTTTAGTGAAGGGGAGAAGAGGATTATGCAAACTTGATAGTCAATCAGAGCCCAAGTGGAGAGGTTTGAGTAGAGTTGGGAGGAAGGTGGATGTTTGCATACTCTGACACATAACATAAGCCTCTCATTATTTTTTGTTTGCCCTTAATTATCTTAAGTGAAAAATCTGTGACTTTTTTACACTGTCACATAAGAACAGTGATTTTTCTTTCACAATCTATATAGGTCATTTCACATGTTTTATCATCTCTCCGACAGTCTGAATGCCTTTTTATTTTTTTCCAGCTTTATTGAGGGCGTTATGCTAAGTGAAATAAGCCAGACATAGAAAGACAAATATTGTATGATCTCACTTATACGTGGAATCTAAAAAAGTCAAAGTCACAGAACCAGAGAGTAGACTGCCTTTTTAATTCTGCCTCACTGAGATGCTATGTTGGACCCTAGGGGTCATGTTTTCAAGTAGATAGACACAGCATGGTCACTCGACCTTCCAATTAACACTACAGGGTCAACTTACCTCGAATGTGGGCCATCATGCACCCACACAAAACTGTAAAAGCCACAGAATACTGCAATAAGGGATCATTTTTATGTTCTTATTCTATTCACAGTGGCTGTATTATACAGTTAATAAATGAACAGTTGATAGACCAACTTAGTTTGAACCTCAGGAATACTCTGTAATAGCTGTATGATTTTGTGCATGCTATTTAAGCATTTTAAGCCTCAGTATCCTCTTCTCTAAATTGATATAATAGCTTCATAAAATTGTTGTAAGGAAAAGATGGCATAATGCACATAAAATACTTAATATACTTCTCAGAACATAGTAAGCACTCAATAATGTTAGCTATTATTATTATCATCATTATCAAGATTCCAAAACAGGAATATCAGCAATGTTTGACAGTATATCTGCTTTTAAACCATTTTATAATCTGACTACAATTTAGTTTAAAAAGATGAAATGTATTTACAGTAAAAATTGACCATCTATAAGGCAAAATGGGTTCAGATATGAGCTATGGGACACCAGGTGAGATGTCTGAGAACCAGAGTTAAAGACCTTGACCAGGAAGGAGAAGAGCGGGCCTATGTCCACCTCCTATGTCAGTCGGACAAGTCAGTTATCAAGAAAAGTGCCTGTTACGGGTTGATGGGTTCAATTGTGTCCCCCTCAAAATTCATATCTTGAAGTCCTAACACCTAGTGCCTCAGAAAGCGACGTATTTGGATACAGGGTCATTGCAGACGTAGTTAGTCAGGTTAAGATGAAGTGATGCTGCAATAGGTTGGGCCCCTAATCAAATATGACCAGTGCCCTTATAAAAAGGGGAAATTTGGACACACAGGCACAGGAAGAACACTATGTGAGGATGAAGGCAGACATCTGGGTGATGCTTCTACAAGCCAAAGAATGGCCAAGATAGCCAGCAAACCTCTGGAAGCTAGAGAAAGGCATAGAACAGATTCTCTCTCACAGCCCTCCGAAGAAACGAACCCTGCCAACACCTTGATCTTGGACTTCAAGCCTCCGGAAATGTGAGACAATACGTTTTTGTTGTTTAAGGCATCTAGTTTGTGGTGCTGTGTTTGGCAGTCCTAGGAAACTGATACAGTGCCAAGTGAGTGGCTTCCTCGCAAATACTGCAGGCTTATGGTTCCGCATATTTAGTGTAATTTCAAGTCCCCTGGAGGGCTCCTTAAAACATATATAGCTGGGCCTTGCCTCCAGAGTTTCTAATTCAGTATATGTGGGGTGGGGAATTTACATTTCTCGTAAGTGCCTAGGTGATGCTCAGGCTGTTCTCTTCCAGTAACCACGTTTGACAACCACTGATGTAGGTTTTCAGAGAAAGGAGAGATTCCTGGGAGTTGGAGAGTGGGGTCAAGAGCCAGCCAGCAGCAAGAGAACAGACCTCAAGTCCTACCTCCTCAGAAAGTCTCCAAGTCTCCCCACCTGGCCTCCCCATACCCCATTCCTATAAGTGAGGAATAATCAAGGAAACTCGATTATTTTCAATCAATGAAAAATATTGTTTTCAACCACACTAGTGGATCCAGCTGCATCAAATCAATCAGGATTGGGAACTGTTACATCAGATCATTGAAAAAGAATTTGCCAATAAACTCAGGAACTAAACTTTAAGACTTCAGGGTGCATCAGAATTACCTAGGAGATACAGGACCCACACTAGACATATTGAAGCAGAATTTCCAGGGGTGAGGCCAAAGCAATTGAATTTTTAACTGGCTCTTCAGGTAATTGTGATGGATGCCAAAGTCTGAAAAATATTGTTAGCCTTAGACCATCTCACAGGCCATTCAACTTTTTTCTCATATGCGAAGAAACTCGTCTTTGTACCAAGGTGTAGCTCTGAGGCAGTAGGATATAGCAAAATGGACTTGAGCTTTGGACTCAGTCTGATCTGGGTTCATGTCCTACCTCTGCCCATAAACAGCCAAATGATTTTGGATAAGTTACATAGGCCCTCTGCATCACAGTTCATTCATCTATCAAATAAGGAGAGCCATGCTCTTTCTCTAATTAGTTGAGAATTAGCACTAACCAAATGCTTTTCACAAAATAATAGATATTTATTAGAAATGAAAGACATATCTGCAATGCTCCTGGGAACTGTATATATGATCATTAACTCTTAAGATAGTATCAATAAATAACAACAGAATCCTTTACTATATTTACAAAGTCTCACAGATACTAATTAGCAGGCTATCCCACGTATCTAACACCTAGCATATAGTATGTGCTAATAAATGTTTATTAATTTAGATGAAATAATACCTTATAGCACAGGTGTTAAGAACTTAGAACTGGGAGCCAGATTGCCTGAGCTCAAATCTTGCCTTTGCTATTTAATCTCTCTCTGAATCAGTTTCCTCATTTATAGCATGGTAATGATAGAAGCTACAATCACAGAGATACCAGATGTATTAAATGAGTTGGTATATGTAATGTAATGGTAAAATGGTGCCTGGCACTACATAAGGGTTTGCTTTGTTACTCTTATTGTTATCAAGCATGTAAGTATTAAGGGGATGTTAATAAGATGTTTGTGGTGAGAAACAGGAAGAGCTTTTCAGGAAAAAGTGAGTTTTGAACTGTTCTCATAAAGAGAAATAAAAATCAATTGTGTGTTATCACTTACTAGAAATTTTTCAAAGTTATTACAGTAACGAGCCAGAGAAAGTGATTAGGAAATTAAGCCCTCTAACAAGTCTGATTTACATAAATGATCACCACTGGGAACTTGTGCCCCAAACCTGCATTTTAAAATAAACTAAAATAATGAAGATCAGGGAGCAAGAGAGTCTGAGATCATCTTTCTCAGCCAAGTAACCACCATGTTCTTTACTATTCATTTGGATATGAGATGGATCTATGTGACATATGGATATTTTACAAGTCACCTTAATATCCAGATTTCTCTAAGCACAGCAGAGCCCTGGTTTAATGCTATTCATTACACCATGGTTTGTGAAATACTACAAGTTGCCCCAAACATTGGAGTCTCCTGGACTCTCCTGGATTAAATAAGAAAATAAATGGGAAACATCTAGCACTGTACCAGGCACATGAAGAAAATTCAATAAAAGTTAACCAATTCCAAAGAAAACCATACAACAGAGAAAATTCCTACTTATGTTAAGAACCAAGCAACATAACATAAATAAATGGAGACCACAGTGCAAAAAAATGAGTAAGAAGGGCATAGAAAGGAGGTTCATGGGTAATGTCATCGATTTTCCAGCTTTGCCTAGAGCGCCCTCTGCAGGGCAGATGGGTTGTGGAATCCCAGATTTTGCTCAATTTATGCCTTTTGTTCAGAAGCTAAAGAGCGGCGAAAGATGAACTCGGAACCTGAGCTGAGTAAATGGATGATCTCAGGGAAGATATGTGGGCTTCCCTTCGCTCTCCAGCTGAAGATGAGAGTCCCACTGAACCCAACTAACCTGGTTCTGTCATTCACACTATGGGATCTTGAGCAACTTGACCTCTTGAAATCTCCATCTCCCTATCACTAAAATGAGGATAATAACAGTAGCTACCTCAAAGGGTGTTCACTCATTCAACACATACTTTTTGAGTGCTTACTTTGCGCTGTTTGGATCCTGGGAATACAGTCGTGGACAAAGTAGACAAAATCTCTCCCCATGTGAGAATACAACATGGAATTTATTTTCTAGCTTGGAGACTGTGGCAGAGCAGCTGGCACAGCAGTCTGGACCTGTTGCCAGACCCCACTCAAAACCAACAGTTTCCTGAGGCTGGCCTCATTGTTAAGCTTGGCGCACTCTGCTTCAGTGGCCTGGGTTCAGTTCCTGCGTGCGGACCTACACCGCTTGTCAGCCACGCTGTGGTGGCGACCCACGTACAAAGTAGAGGAAGATTGGCACAGATGTTAGCTCAGAGCAAATCTTCCTCAAGCAAAAAAAAAAAACTAGCAGCTTCTTGAGTGATGTAGCACACTCAAAATGGGGTATATATTGCTTCCATTAATCCAAAGAGGCCTGTGATAAGTCACTTTTTTAGCTGTAGAATAGAGAATTTAACCATAGAAGGGATAATTTGACATGTCTCAGACCCTTACAGACCTAGAAATTCCTCTGAGATGGGAGGCCCCTCAATTTTTGTAGGATTTATTTCCTACCTCCTAGCAGGCAAATGTCTTACCAAGCAGTAGTTGCTACTTCCTCCTCACCAGGTCCAATCAGCATATCATCAATCTATTGGACCAGTGTGAGGTCTTGTGGAAGAGATTCAGGCTGCATTGTGACCTTGGGGTGAGTATTTTCATGATACATGCGCAAAAAGGTGCTTAATACAGTACTAGGCCGGAGGAAATCGTTGACGAATGTTACCTATTGTTGCTCTGCTCAAAATTGATCCTCTACGTCAGGATGCTAGGCACGGGCTGGCAGCAGCCCAGGAAAGCTGCTCATGGATCGGCTTCTTTTCGACAAACAGCTCTGGTATCTCGTCTCCTTACTTACCATCAAATTGTTTTTCACAAAGATATGAATGAACCTTTTACGCTACACCCCAATAAATATTTCTCAAATTAAAGCACCACTTAATTGCATCTCAGCAATGCTCCCTTGTGACCGCCCCCGTCAGGCTTGATGAATAATTCATCGGCTTCCTGGGGTGCGTTCCCCTGATCTGAAGAACAAGAAAAAATAATGCGGCGTTTGCCTTTCAGGCCCCCACTTTTTCCTCATCGCTAATGCAGGCGCGCAGCTGCTAGGAGGGCAGGAGATGCCGCAGGCGAGAGGGCGGTGGAAGATGTGCGTCACCCACGCCAGGTTAGGCCTGAGCCCGGACCCGTGTCCTCCCCCCACCCCTGTCCTGGCACAGGAAGGCTGTTTCGGGGCCTCGGCCCTCCCCAGACCCTTGAACCGCAGCTGCCTCCTAGGCATCGCAGTTTAACCCGTGCTGGGCTGAGGGCAAAATAGACCTCGGGCTGCGGGCGAGCCGCAGGCGGCGAGGACTTTGTTCAACGAACCGCAGGAGAAAGGCGGACAGGTGGGATCCACAGGCTGCCACTGCCGGCGCCGCCAGAGGGTCCGGCGGTGGCGGTGGCGGTCGCAGTGGCAGCCAGAAGCCTCCTTTCTCGCGGTGGAGCTGCGGAGGATGGGGAGCGGGGGAACGAGGCAAGAATTTTCTTCTATCTTTCTGCGGTCTTTCATCGATCCCAGGGCATCACCTGTTTGGCAGCAGCACAAGTCAGAGACATACGTCCGCCTGATTTATTCGTTTTTACCGTTCCCATTAAAGGCCAAGAAGTTCCTTCTTCTGTGACTTCCTACTCTTACCCTTTCTGAGGAAGCCCTTAGAACTTTCCTGTAAGAGCCCAAATGTACCCCAGATGGAGAAGCAGGCAGTGGACTCTGGCTATTTACCTCAGACCCTGCCTGTTCCTTCATAGTAAAATCATAATAGCTATCCTTTACACAGAGCCAACTTTGTGTCTCCAAGGGTTATTTCATCTAATACCCATGAGGTAAACACTATTATCATCACCATTTTACAGATGAGAACACTGAGGCCTAAAGAGGTGAATCAACTTGCCTAAGGCCACATAGCTAGAAAGCCAATGAGGGTGGGATTGGAACTCGGGTAATCTGATTCCAGAACCAGAATTCTCAGATTTCTGTATTCTCCCACACCACATCCTACCCCTTTCTTTGACTAGTATCTTCTCTTTTCATTTCTTTTCTTTTTAAACGTCTACCCCAGTTTGTGATTTGACCTACATGAATGACAAGCCCTGTGTCTTTATTTGCTCTGCTTGGTGATAAGAACAGTGAATGCATGGGATTCCATAAGCTTAGTTCTTTTACCCTTTAAGGTTTCCTTGTTTTTTGAAACTTTTCTCGGAGCTATTTGAAATATAACAGCACAAAAACCAATATGGTCTAGATTGCCAAGAAACTCAGTAAAACCGTGGGCAAGAAGTGAGGCACCCAGGAGATATACTGGAAACTTCTGGACTTGAAGTCAGATACCTGCTGGGAAGAAAAGCAGAACAGCTTTTCTCCTTTCTTCTGGGACCCTCTTGGGAGGCACCCTCTCTTCCCAGGACCAGCTCCAGCAGCTCCCAGCGGGCCCTTCCTCCTCAGCTCTCCTCAAGGTCACATCCTGGGTCGCACAGTTTCCAAACGGAGCTCTAAACCATAACCTGTCTCCCTCATTTCCCCGACACAGGCAGCCTACAAACGAGCAATAGAAAATGCCCATTGTCAGTTCATTGGTGACATGAAAAGAAAGAAAGAAAAGGTGCTCCCTGACTGAGCAGAAAAGTCAGATTAAGGGTTCCCCTCAGTACCCCAGAACATAATTAGAAATGGAGGCACACCATGAAATTATGCCTTCATGGGTTAGTTTGTTGTAGGTAGGTTGAAACAAGAAAAGGAAATGGAAAGAAAACAAAGACACTTAAAACTTCTGGAAATGTTTATAGCCAAAGAGGATGGATGGCTTTCTTTCAGTTTATCTCTGGGGAACAACTTTGACCTTTGCTTCTTCATTGCACTTTTTATTCTCTCCAGAAGAGTCATTGCATTGTCCTGAAAATCAATACTGAGTAGCCAGCCATCTTTCCCCTTCTATCCTGAGGGCATGAACGACTGTGTGACAGCCCCTGAGATGCATCCGTCTCCCCGTCGCTGTCACTCTTCTCCATCTCTCTATATTTCATTTTTCTCACTATTGCAAATCTCCCCCACGTTATGATTACACTGTTTTTGGGTCTGTCTCTAATAAGAAGACATTTCAAGACTGATCCGCACTCTCCATATCTACAGTAGGACTTTCTCGAGTCCTTTCTTGTTTGGACATAGATATCCTTTTAAATGGAGGAAAGAAGAGAGGCGATTTGTGACAATAAACACACGAGGCAGGACAGGGCGAGGTAGGGATGTGGGAGAGAAAACCTAAGGCCACCTGTTCGGAATAGATCAGTGAGGTTTAAACAAAAACATCCCCTCGTCTCCACTCAACCTCCAGGAAAATGGTGCATTTTCCAAATCCTTACTCCCACACTTTACCCTGAAAAGGGAGAAGTAAAGAGAGAACGACTTGAGAGCAGATGGGGCAAGATGATCTCAGAGAAAGATGGAGCGCTCGATTGGGACTCGCGGGGTGGTCCATGCTCTGACACTGTTAGAGAGCGGGAGAGGAAGCCACAGCTGCAGGAATCTGCCTCCGATGAGAAGCTGCCAGATGACCCAGAACTGGAGGTTCATTTATGGGGTGTGCCCAACCTCCCTGAGATAGGACGTTATCTACTCTTTTAGGACAGTAGCCATACCACAGTGATGGTATTTCCTGAGATAAAAAGGGGACACAAATAAGCTGACCAAAGACTTTGTAAATTGGTAAAAGCAATTATATATTATATAATACATCTTCTATAAATACATTTATTGAGAATTAAATCATTTTATTAAAAAATAATAAAATCAAGACTGTTCTAGAAAAAGCTTGAACATGTATGTACTATACTCATACGTGTAATCACTGCTGCTCCCTGTAGGCCTGGGCCTACATGAGTGCACGCACACACACACATACACTCACACACATACTTAGACACACAGGCTTGCTATGTGGGTGTTTTAAAACCACTTATCCTGATCATTGATGCATTTCAGGCATGCCCTCAGTCATGGAGAAGATGCTAATCCCTAAGAAGGGCCTTATTAGTGAATTTGTAACACCTGGCTAATGGGGACGATCACCATGCCAGGTTACCGTTATGCCGACATTTAGACAGATTGGCTTGGCCTTCAAATCTCGTGGTGTGAAGCATTGGGACTCCTTGCTGGCTGAAGTCTAGATTAATACAGACTATTCAGAGGCAGTTTGGTGTCTTATTAAATTAAATGTTTATTCCTTTAACCCCGAGATTCCACTTTTAGAATGTTTGAGGACTTTCGTAACAGCACTGTTTTTAGCATGAAAGTTGAAAACAGCCTAAATGTCCGTCAAAAGGAGACTGGTTATGGGGATTACAGACAATACATACAACATACTAGGATTTTGTTTTATATAAATATGTGTATATATTTATATACACACACATATAAATGTGTATAAATGTACAGTCACGCGCCACATAATGATGTTTCGGTCAGCGATGGACCGCGTATATGACTGTGATCCCATAAGATTAGTACCATATAGCCTAGATGTGTAGTAGGCTATACCATCTAGGTTTGCCTAGGTACACTAGATGATGTTTGCACAACGATGCATTTCTCAGAATGTACCCTCCCCATCACTAATTGACGCATGATTGTATATCACCAAGTGGAAAAATTTTCAAGACTCTTTGGCATTTTGGCAATACTGCACCAAAAAGGTGATCAGGCAATTAATTCCACAAATGCATCTATGACTGATCTGTAACACATGAGTTGGTTCTTCAACTTGAGAGTTTGGGAAACACAAAGGATAATTCCCTGAGAATTGACCTGATCATTTACTATGATATTTAGGTGTGCGTGTACACACACATGCCTGTGTAGCATGATAGCATTTGGTATATTCACGGATGTGTTGTTCATTCCCAGCAATTGCTGTTCCTGCGTATCAGGCAGCGGTTGGGGGCATTCTAAGCTTTTGTGTGGACGATGATTCAACAAAACAAAGCAGTCAATTCTAGACTTTTGCACTTCAAAAAAATTTTGGCACTCACAACAGAGGCAATAGTAGCGGAGGATAAAAGTCAAGATGCTGAAAGACTCTTAGCATGATATTATTTCTAGCTCTTAACGAAAAAATGTTCATGAACGATTCTTATATGAGCAAGTCATTTATCCCAACGTCTACCCCAGCCCAATGAGAGATAAAATCCTATAGAGTGAGGAAAGTAAGAGAGAAGAGTTAAAGAAAAAGTAAGAAGTTTCCATGCTGTTCAGTGCCTCTGAGAAAAGGCTGCGTGTCTGGCCCCTTCCCTCAACCTAAATCAGGGCAGAGAGAGGACAATATAAAAACATTAGGTCCGTTGGGGATTCTGAGAGAAGAGCATATGTCTCGTTTCCCAGGTAAGGTTTTGGGCAGGGGAGGGGCTACTCCCAGTAAGTGTGATAATAGTGGAGTGTCGATGGCTGTGAGAGATGTATAAGCAGTAGGGCCTACGGCAGCTTCTCAGAGGCCCTGCAAGGCCCAGCGACATGGAAAGAGGCCCTGCAAGGCCCAGCAACATGGAAAGCAGCCAAGATGTGGCACTGGGTTGCGATGGGCTATGAGAAACCCTGCAGTTGGGATCAGAGGGCATGATAACTGCTCCCTGATGTTTTGATATTATGTTTGACTCCAAAATGTAAATGCAAAATCGAGAAGAAAACAGGAAGGAAAAAGGAACACATTTACTGAGTTTACCTTGAATTTTCTAAGCTTAAGTTGCCACCATTTGGGAGATTTTGTTAGAAATAAGTTCAATTGTAGGAAACGAAGAAAATTAATATACAATCTGAGTTTTGCCTGAGTATTGTACCTGATTTGCATAAGCTAAGAACCCCCACTGAGGGATTCTTCTCCACCCAAGGAGTCCTTGGCATCAGCTTGGGCTATCGCCTTGTCACCTCTCTCTTTCTTTTGTTTTTTTTAATTTTTTTTTCTTTTTGTGAGGAAGATTAGCCCTGAGCTAACATCCGATGCCAATCCTCCTCTTTTTTGCTGAGGAAGATTGGCCCTGGGCTAACATCCATGCCCATCTTCCTCTACTTTATATGGGACGCTGCCACAGCATGGCTCGACAGTCGGTGTGTGGGTGCACACCCAGGATCCGAACCCGCGAACCCCGGGCCGCCGCAGTGGAGCGTGCGCACTTAACTGCTTGTGCCACCAGGCCAGCCCCTCACCTATCTCTTTCTAATCTTGCTGACCAGCCCCCACCATACTATGCCAATCACCTTGGCTGGCAATACACTTATCAGTCTAGCTTCACACAGGCCACTATATCTTTCTGGGCCCCTCCCTTGGCACACGTGTACTGGGTAGGCCTTCTTATCATAATTACAAGGACTTTCATCTGCCCTTTATTTGATATGATAAGAAATGGTTTTGGAATAGAATGTCACCATTCTGAAGGACTTTTTCTATTTTCCTTTTAAAAACTCTTTCCAGTCCTTACCCCTAAACACACACACACACACACACACACACGCACGCACGCACATTTCTATCAACATACATGTGTCTCTCCAACAATCAGACACAAACATCCTGATCGTTGCTGTCCGGCTGAAACCAGGAAAGGCAAAAACAAAACGGTCATCTCTGCCTCCCAGCACAAATCTTGTGGTATTCTTACCTCCTCTAATCCTACCATCACCTGTAGATGCACACTATAAGAAAGAAAAATGGCGTTCCCTAGCCCATTCTTGAGGAACATGAGAAAGAGAGAAGGCAGAGGCCACACGAGTGTTCAAGTTAAAATAAAATACATAGGGATGGCCAGTGATTCCTTCATAAACCTTTAAAAAATGTTTGGCTCAAAGAGATTAGCTCCAACTCTTCCAGTGAAAAAAGATGTGGTGTAGACAGCAGAAAGGACTACCGCATACAATCAAAACTTCAGGAGAAATCACTGGAAGCAGCCAAAATAGAATTTAGACAGAAGGAAATTTAACTTGAATAATGCTTTTCAGAATTTTAATTCCTCTGAGTGCCCAGAGGTTTGTGTATCTTTATATTTGATTAGCAATTTCACTCTGAGAGAGAGGAAACAGACACAAAGAGTCACATTATATGAAAAATGCATCATTTTTATCCTCCTCCTTACTCCAGGGGGTCCCTTGATAGTCTGCAGAAGACTTACACTAATGGCCCACTGGCCTCCAGTTTAACTGAAGGGTTCTACAGTCATTCAAGAATACCAGTAAAATTTCCACATAGGAAATTTCCAAGCAACATGGGAATCAGGCTGCACATCTCATTGATGGAGTGCTAGTGTTTTACTAATTCGGCAGTTACGTGCCAGATGCATTTGAGCCAGGAGGGACCACTTAGGACCCTCTAGCACTGATCACTGTACTGTGTAATAGCCTGTTTACTTGGCTGCCTGCACACTAGAATGTAATCTCCATTTGGCCAAGGACTGTATTGTTTCTCTATTATATCCTCAGCCTCAAATGTCATTAAATATTTGAGGAATAAGTGAATGAGTTTCTTAGGGGTTTCAAGATCCACGGTGATGAAAAGCTGCACTCAGGGCATAGCAGTGGCAAAATACAAATATTTCCCATGGGGGCCCCTCCAAGAGGATCAGAATGGGATCATGATGGCCCCATAAGAAGATGTCTGATTCTAGTGCACTTAGCATAGATGAGGACCAGGATCTGCCAACTTTCTAACCATCAAGTGTAAGGCATAAAGCAAGAGAGAATTTTTTAAAAGGAAATAAGCCACAGAATGTACACCAACAAGAGTGAACCCTAGTGTAAACTATAGTCTGAAGGATTATGATGTGTCAATATGGGCTCATTGATTGTAACAAATACACCACTCTAGTGGGGGATGTTGATAATGGGGGAGGCTATGGATGTGTGTGGGGCACATGGTATAGAAGAAATCTCTTTATCTTCTGCTCAGTTTTGCTGTGAACCTTAAACTGCTCTAAAAAATAAAGTCTATTTAGGAAAAAAAAAAAAAAGGAAACAAGGAGGAAAAGGGAAAGAGAGGAGGCAAAACATACGGGAGAAGAAAAAAGAACATGGGAAGCCATGTACAACTCAGGTCCTGTCACTCCACCTCAGTGGCCCTCAGACCACAGGCTGGCAAACCTCACCCAAGGACACATAGACTTCACCATGTGCATATACAGGCTGACAGCTCTGGCCTGTGTTTGCAGTAGCATTATTGCTCATACAGCAAGAGAGTCTGGGCGCTAATGCACATTTTCTTATGCATGGAGAAGAGGCTATTTGGAAAAATCTAGTTAATTTCATTATTTCCATGCCTATCATGATGAGATTTTCTAACTCAAAACTCAGAACATTGTCTGATATCGGTCCTGATGAAGGGCAGACATTGGATACTAGGACTATTCCAGATTTAAAATACGTGTTTAAAACCCATTTTACTGAAACTCCAGACAATGAAGAAAAAACAAGACAAAGGCACCATAATATTGATACTACCCCTCACCCTAATTCTCCAATTCAAAACTCAAGATGGTTTATAGAACTTATAGGCAACCCTCAAACATATACCATAATTAAATTTCACAAATGCAAAAACTATAAATAAACATTGTATTATCTCTGTGTCCTCTTGGCTTTTGTTATTTTATTAAAAAGGAGTCTTTCATGACATTTACACATGCTGATTTGATTTTTTTAAATTAATTTTTCGCTGAATTTTAACTTAAAAAATGAAATATTGAAAGAGGAGTTATTCAATCAGTTCTTTCATGATGAATATCTACTGTACAAACAGAAGGCCAGAGCAAAGAAAACCACTTTTTTCCACCCATCTCCAAGTTGAATGAGAACCGGTTACGAAGATTACTTCCTATGACAGATAAAGTCACATGGTCTCCTGAGGATCTGCCCAGCCTGTGTGTTGCAGCCTGTGTCTGTATCAAGACCAAGACAAAGTCAGCACAGTGAGTGGATTTATGAGAAAATACCTAAGAAGTAGATCACAATCTGAGGAGTTAGTGTGTTTATAGATACAAAATCTTATGTCAGTGGTTGTCAGTAAGGTGATTGAGCATTTAATAGCAGAAAGGATGTGGAAATTCTCAGTGCCTGTATGCAGGGAACAGTCTACATGTTGTATGTTACCTAGTATTTTCTCTCTTTTAGATTAAAAAATAGTACACACTACAGAGGTAAGATCCCTTTAAACCCCTAACCACACTATCCCCTACCTCTCTCTCCCCCATCCCCTCCATAGGTAACTTGTTAGGAGTTTGATTTTTATTAGTTTGGGTCTTTCTATAATTTTTATTAGTCATTGTTATTTTGTTATTTAATTACTATATATTATTTTATTATTACTTTTTGGGGTTGGGGTTTTGTTTTGTTTTGCTTTGTTTTATAATTGAAGTATATTTCACATGCAGTAAGGTTTACAAAATCTTAAGAGTTCAGCTCAGGGCCGGCCCCGTGGCTTAGCAGTTAAGTGCGCGCGCTCCGTTGCTGGCGACCCGGGTTCGGATCCCGGGTGCGCACCGACGCACTGCTTCTCCTGCCATGCTGAGGCCGCGTCCCACATACAGCAACTAGAAGGATGTGCAACTATGACATACAACTATCTACTGGGGCTTTGGGGGGGAAAAAAAAAAAGGAGGAGGATTGGCAATAGTTGTGAGCTCAGAGCCGGTCTTCCCCAGCAAAAAGAAGAGGATTAGCATGGATGTTAGCTCAGGGCTGATCTTCCTCACAAAAAAATAAATAAATAAATAAAACAGTTTAAAAAAAAAGAGTTAAGCTCAGTGAATTTTTACATATGTGTAACCACTATACCAATTAATATTTTGAAACTTTCCACACCCCAGAAGGCTCCCTCATGCTCTTTCCAAGTCAACATTCCCCAACTCCAAAGGTCAGATCCAACTCTTGGACATGTGGAACCCTCTCATCACTTCTGTTTGTGATTATGGATTTTCAAAGAATTAGAATATGAACAGTAAAATGGACTAGTTGCAAAATGATATAGAACATTTTAGATGGTTCAGAAAACTCTTCAGTAGCTCCTTTTGCTGCAAGGTCAAAGTGGTGAGGAGTTGGGCATGCGTGTGGACAACAGAGATTTCCTGAATTATTAATACCCTCATTCTCTGATCCACAGATGGGAGGCCAGGTTGGCCTAAACCCAAAGAGAGAAAAAGCCTCTGTAGGTTTCCAGAGCATTGGGAGAGCTGGGCTCATAAAGAAAGGCCTGGAGGGGGAGGAGAGAAGGAAAAGATACTGCCCAGGAGCCCTCCATCACGTGTGTCCTGAGGAATTGAAGAAGGGCTCTTTTTGGTTACCTGGATGGCATTACCAGGTGTGTAACTTTAGAGCCCGGGAGTGGGTCTTCCCATAAACTCTAGTGGAGAGCAAAAGAAACACACCAAATGCCCCACCAAGCTATGACCCTATCCCAGACACTTGAGCATGTTCAAGCTGCGTCCACCCGGGACATTATCATTCCAACAATAACTAACATTTACTGAGTATCTACTCCAGGTCAGGTGCAGGGAGCTACTTTATACACATTATTCCAATTGATTGCCGACAACTACTTTATGTTGTAGGTATTATTATTATTGTCTTTATGATTGTGACCCTCATTTTACAGACAAAGAAATCATGGATCAAAAAGTTAAGTGATTGTCACAAAAATCACATAATATTAAGTGTGGGCCGACACTGGACCCAAGTCTACCAAACTCCAGCTTGTGATTAATTCCTGCCTGCGGTAAATTTATTTTAATAATGGCCCACAATTCTCCACCACTCCCTAGGTCTGTGTCCTTGCCAAGTAATTCTATAGTTCCTGCCTATTGTCGTTCTGCTTTCAGCCACGTGGTTGCGTTGGCCAGTGAGATGACACAAACAGACCTGAACAGCACTCTCACAATTGGGCTTACCTGCTCTCTCTCCTCTCTCACGGCCTGAGGCCGTGGGTGGGTTAGACAGGAACAGTGCCAAGTCTTCTCAGTAGTCCGACTGAGCCCATTGTAAATCAGCCAAAAGCCAACCAACTCCCAGACGTGCGTGAGCCCAACGGAGATCAGCTGAGCCCCGTAAACTTGTGAGCCAAACAAATGCTTCGTGTTGTAAGCCACTGGGGCTGTGTGGTTGTTTATGCAGGATTATTGTAGCAATAAATAACTGGTACACCACACTGTTGCTCTAGTCAGACTGCCTGCCTTTGAACCCTACCTCCAACACCAGCTGGGTGACCTTGAGAAGTTACTCAACCTCTGTGCCTCGGTTTCCTCATCTGTATAATGTGGATAAAAAGAGTTTCTATCTCATGGGGTTCTTCTAAAAGTTTAAAAACTTTTTATGGGGCTGGCCCCATGGCTTAGCGGTTAAGTGCATGCGCTCCGCTGCTGGCGGCCCGGGTTCAGATCCCGGGCGCGCACCACTTCTCCGGCTATGCTGGGGCCGCGTCCCACATACAGCAACTGGAAGGATGTGCAGCTATGACATACAACTATCTACTGGGGCTTTCGGGGGGGGAATAAATAAATAAAATCTTAAAAAAAAAAACTTTTTATGAAGTGTAAATTACATAAAACACATTGCACAAATCTTTAGTGCACATCTTGACAGATTTTTACATGTACTTATGTACTATGTACTATGCCCATATCAAAACATTTCTAGTTCTCCAAAATGTCCTCTTGTCCCCTTGAATCAATATCTCAAAAGTAACCACTAGTCTTACTTCTATCTCCATGGATTAGAGTGGCCTGGTTTTGAAATGCATGTAAATGGAATAATATAATGTGCACTCTTTTATGCTTCCCTTCTTTCGCTTGATTTATCTGTGGGACCATTCAAGTTTTTGCGTACAGCAGTGGTTTGTTCTTTATCGTTGCCGTGTAATATTTCATTGTACAAATAAACCACAATTTATTGTCCATTGTACAACTGTTGATGGACATTTGAGCTGATTGCAGTTTGGAGATTTTAAAGCATTATAAATGTCTTGTACATGTCTTTTAGTGGATATAAGATCCATTTGGGTTCCAGTCATATCCTTTGGCATAGAACTGCTGGATCATAGGGTGTACATATCTTTATGAATATTGCCAAAACACTGTTTTAAAGTGCTATACCAATTTACAATCCCACTAGCAACGCATGAGAGTTCCAGTTAATTTGCCTTTTTGCTAACATTAAGAGAGTGAAAAGTCAAGTCATAGATTGGGAGAAGATTCTGTAATTACATAAAACTAATAAAAGATTTTCTGGAGGAAGACTACAAATCAATCCTACAATCAAAAATTTCTACAAAAGAATTAAACAACCCAATTAAAAATGGGTAAATGATCTGGTCAGCTCTTTTAAAAAGATGATATTCAAATGGCCTGTAAACAGGTGTTCATCATCATTAGTTATCAGAGAAATGCAAATTAAACCACAATGAGGCAACACTACCACTAAGAACACTAAAATTAAAAGGACTGACAATGCCAAGTGTTTTCTTTTGTTTTTAATAAATGGCATCCTACTCTACACATCATTCAGCAGCTTGGGTCATTCACTTAACAAACGGGCTTAGAGATCTGAAAGTGTTGCTATAAATATAACTAACTCATCCCTTTTAAATTCTTAGAATTCCACAGTATGAAAATATCACAGTTCATTTCAACATTTCTATTCCAATGGAAATTTAGGTTGTTTCCAATTTTTTCACTATTACAAACAACACAACAGTGAACATCCTTTTTTTTGTGTGTGTGAGAAAGATCAGCCCTGGGCTAACATCCATGCCCATCTTCCTCTACTTTATATGGGACGCTGCCACAGCATGGCCTGACAAGTGGTTCATCAGTGCGCGCCCGGGATCTGAACCCGGGTCTCCAGCAGCGGAGCACGAGCACTTAACTGCTACGCCAGGGGGCCAGACCCTGAACATTCTTACATGTTCCTCCTTCCGTACATGTGCAAATGTTTCCCCAGGGAAGGCAACAAGAGGTAAAATTTGGATGTCACAGGGAACATTCATGTTTAGCTTTAATAGGTGCTGACAAGTCACCTTCCTGATCAGCTGTACTAATTATCACACCAATCAATAGTGTACAAGAATACGTCGAACTACCTCCTTACCAGTATTTGACATCATCAAACTTTTTCATTTTTTTCAAAATGATGTTGAAAATGGCATATTATCTTAATTTTTATTTCCTTGATTACTAGTGAGGTCAAACATCTTTTCCTGACTTTATTAGCCATTAGTATGTCCACTTCTATGAACTGTCTCTTCATAGCTTTGCCCTTTTTTTTTTCCTGTCATTTGTTTTTCTTATTAGCGTATATTTCTTTCTTTTCTTTTCTTTTCTTTTTTTTATTTTGTGAGGAAGATCAGCCCTGAGCTAACATCTGCCAATCCCCCTCTTTTTCCTGAGGAAGACTGGCCCTGGGCTAACATCTGTGCCCATCTTCCTCCACTTTATATGGGATGCTGCCACAGCATGGCCTGATAAGCAGTGTATCTGTGCGCACCCGAGATCTGAACCCCGGGCCACGAGCAGCGGAGCGCATGCGCTTGACTGCTACGCCCCGGGGCCGGCCCCAGCATATATTTCTAATATGAATACTCAGTTTGTTACATGGGTTGCAAATATTGTGTTCCAGTCTACTAGTTATTTTCTAATGTTTTTATTGAACTTTGCTGTACAGAGATTTTTAAGTTGTGATTAACGACATTTATCAGTGTTTTCCTTTATGATTTTTGTTCTTATCTCTCATTTTTGAACATCTCCCTAAAGAATTTTTTGTTCCATAGTCTTAGTATTTAAGTTTTTAATCTATCTGAGTTTATAGTATGAGATAGAAGTCTGATTTTTTTCCAAATGAAGGGACAATTTATTAAATAACCCATCCCTTCAACTCTGATCTAAACATCAGAGCTATAATATACCAAATTTGTATGTAAGATAATATATTTCTAACCTCTATTCTGTTTTATTGACCTACTTATCTATCCTGCACCAACAACACATTGTTTCAATTTTATTTCAACACATTATTTCAATACAACTTTATTTTATTTTCTAGTAGGTGCTATTAGCAAGCCTTTGCTCTGTAATTCTCTTTCAAAATTGCCCTAGCTATTCTTGCACATTTATCCTCATAAAATTTTTAGAATCATCCTGTTAAATTCCATTTAAAAATCCTTTTTATATTTTGATTAATATTGCATCGAATTTGTAGATTATTTGGAGGAGAATAGACATTTAAAAATATTGAGTATTTCTCAGTCCTTCAATGGCCAATCCTTCCATTTATTTGGGTCATTTTTATACCCTTCAGTAAAGGTTTGCAATTTTCTCCACAAAAGTCTTATGGAGAATTTTAATGTTATTTTAATTTTTGAATAAGATCTCTTTTTCTACTATATTTTCTAATGGGATATCACTGGTGTATAGGTAGGTTCTCTCTTTTTTTTTTTTTTTTTGACATAGGATTTTATAGTAAATACCTTAATTGCTTTTTCTATTTTCCTGACATTGCCAGTGCTGGTCAGAAAGATGAAGAAAAGATGCCAATTAGTAGTATTCCCCAAAATTAATTACCTATGGAGAATTCATGAAAATATCTTAAAATAAGTGTTACATAATGAATTCAGTATAAAATGAGTCTCTATTAAACTCTGTTTGGGAAGTATGGTTCCCAAAAATATGTCATTATAATGTAGATATTATCACCTCTAAAATTATCCAATATCACATTCCATCCCCAACACCGCTGTCAGCTTCTCTAAGTTTTTAAAACAAGTTGTTCATATCATCGCTTCCCAACTCTTCTCCTAGTCAGCCTCCCCCTCCCCCACCGAACGTCTTATGTCAGTCACATGAATCACCATACCTCTTGCCTGTGCCTTCTATTCATCATCTCTTCTCTCCTTTTCCCCTAGGTCAGGGGTCCCATTAATCCAATAAGAAACGGTTCATTTTTTTAAGAGGCCAAAAGATTACAACAAGGGAGAAAGGTTACATTGGCCTTTCCCATCCTAACAATGTCTAAGTGCTGGCTGCATCTTTAGTGGAATTTTAAAAAGGGAAAAGAGAGAACCAGAAATATAGAGAAGTTTAAAGATCCCTTCCCCCTGATTTCCCTGGTTGCATCTCAGAGTGATAAAACCAACCATCCTAACGAGACTGTAGTGAGCACTTACTAACTACCAGGCCCTGTGCAAAGAATTTAGCATGTGTCATACGTAGGTCCCCCAACAAGCCTGCAAAGTGGGGACTATCATTATCCCCATTGTGAAGAAAAGGAAACATACGTCCCTTGTAGGATAAATATCTTTCCAAGTTGCATAACGAGTAAGTGTGGCTGGGAATTAACTCTAGCAGTCTGACTCCAGCTCTGTTCTTAACCCATATTCTAAACCAATAACAGTGTGGGAAGAAAGTATGGTGCAAAATAATCACAGCGATTATTCTATCTGACGCGTATATATCTGCATTTATGACGCTCAAGCCTAAAAGGTTTTACACATTTCACTGCTCAGCACAGTAATCAGTGTTTTAGCCATGAAGTATGCCCATATTTTCAGCTATGTGCAGGATAGAAAATAGAGCCTCTTAGCTACATGGAAGCACAAATTTGGGGTTATGGTCCCCCAAAATGCTCCTGGTCCCATAACTGCAGAGAAAGAAGAGCACAAATGGGATTATGATATTCTACCACACTCTCCTTTGCAGGATTCTGTAACTTCAGGCTGTGTGATTTTAGGCATGTCACTTAATTTCTCTATATCTCATTTACCTCAATGGTAAAATAGTGATAATAATAGGACTGTTAGGGTTGCTGAGAGAATTAAATGAGCACATATATGGTGCTCAAAAGAGTGGCTGCACATTTTAAGCTCCATATGAGGGTTCCCCTCATCTTTAGATCTTTCATAATTCTGGGTAACAAGCCCAAATTTACTTTTATTCCAACATCTCAAACTGATTTCCAGTTGGGGGAGTGATATAGAAATCCAAATATTTGGGTTTTTCAAAAGTTTTTAGAAGCTTTCAGCCCTTTATTTTCAGAGCTAAACACTTTTCGAAGAGTATGTGGTATATATGTTTCTGACTCGCTGAAAATGATACTTGTTTTGCTTCATTTCCCTCTCCCCTCCCTGAAAGCCACTTACTATTCGTCTACTATGAAACTTTTTAGGAAAATAAACACTTTTTAAAGGCTTTTCCTTTGAAGTAGGACATGATGTTTTGGGCAAGTGCAAACCTTCAGCAGTATACGCATATTTCTGAGGCTGGCCTCCCGTGGCTGAAGGGGCTTTGCTACCATCTCTAGGTCCCTCTGCAATTGACTCACGGGGAGCTGGGCTAACCCTCCTCCCAGGCTGCCTCATTGCAGCCAATGAGCACACTGCTGGTCTCACCTGTGCGTCTAGATCAGCCCCACTGTGACAGACTCCGCCAAAACATTGCTGAAGAAAGCCTCAGAAGTCGGAACAGGAAGCCTATTCAGGGATAGAATTTCCCTGATACAGATCGGTCCTTCCACATTGTCCGGCCTGATCCCTCACCTGCCTTTTATTCTGCTACTCCCTGTGGCCTTATCTTGACTCGGACTCTTTGACTTTGGGTGCCCTTGACCGGATCCTCTCTCCTGGCAGTAGGTCTCTGATTTTCCAAGGCCCAGCCTGCCCTGTGACTAACCCCAGCCTGCCCCCAGTGCCTGCCACATGAGCTTGCCTTTGGCTTTGGACAATTGTCCTTGGCTCCAAACCCTAACTAGTGACTTCAGCTACCTGTGCCCCAGGGCTGACACATCCTAACCTTTTCTCTTTATGTCCCTGTGAAAGGCTTTGGCATCCTAGACTAGGACGCTCACTGAATAGGGAGCTTGGAAAGATTTTTTTTACGGTACCAGGATGTGAGTGATGTGTTGTGGCATTGCAAAGCCAGAGAAAACACATTCAGAGAGCCCTGTGTATTCTTTTTCTGCATATCTTGGTACGCTGGTGTTTCTAAAACCAAAGTATGCATTTTTCTAATATTATTTTGAGGAAAGGAATTCAAATATTCTGTGCTCATTAGTGGATGGTTTCATCCAGTTTCAGGACCACCATATATGTAATGAAAGGACTAAAACTTATACATAATGCAGAAACCTGAGTTCATATCATCCTTGCAGCTCTAGCTGTGTGACTTGGGGCAAGCCCTTTAAGTCCTCCAAACCTCAATTTCTGTTTATGTAAGATTTGGACCAAAAAGTGCACTAAACTTTATTCTTTGAGATTATAGAATATGTCTTATTTTTATGAGACTCTTCCGCCACAATTGACTCAGAGACAGTGCTCCAAAATATTGATTTCATAAGACTGATAAAAGAATCAAATAAATTAAGGTATGCATAATCACTTTGAAAATTGTAAAGCACAAGATAAATATGTTTTTGTGATTATGAATGAGTTGTGTGCCAAAAGTTTTTGTGGAATTCAGAACATATTTCTCCCAGAATTCATGCTGCAATCCCCCTCATCCCTCAGGTCTCAAAGTAGATGTGACTTAAATCTCTTTGCTTCCTCTCTGTTCCTCAGGCTTGTCCTGCCCCCATTCTAGCATCTCCTTGTCTGAACTCCCCACTACATTGTTAACACCTTGAGGGCAGAGCCATGTGGCCCATGTCTGTGTCATTGTACACACAAATACTATAAAAAATATTTAGTATAATCGAGGCTTCATCGTAAGTGCTTAACATATATTAACTCATTTAATGCTCACCAGATCCTATGAGATAGAAATTACTGTCATGTCCATGTGGAAACCAAGGCATAGAGAGGTTAAGTGACCTTCCCAAGCACGCACAGCCAGTGAGTGGCAGAACTGGGATTTGAACCCAGATAGACTGGTTTCAGGGTCCATGCCGTTAACTGCTACATTATATGCCCTTGGTTGGATGGGTAGGTGTGTGAGTGGATGGGTAGGTTATTATGTTTATTATTGTCCTTTATTATCTCTAGTCATAGACAAGACAATAATGTAAAAAGCGTGAAGATCATAATTAAATATTCATGAGATATATTGAGTAGAATTGTCTACTCAATATACAAACGTTTTCAGTGGTAATCAAACTTGGATGATTATCTAACCAACTCTTTTTTCCCATTACAATCAACAAAAAAATATTATTTAATTTCCTATATCTAAACAGCAATTATTGGCTACATTTAAATATACATTTTCCTGTTCTTGATTAGAGTGTTAAATTTGATGTGGAAAATGTGTTTTAAAGATATGCAAACATTGATGTGATATATATTGATGGGGAAGGGGAATGCAAAAGGATTATGCTTCTCTCTTGCCCTGGTTATCTGAGAACTAACTGTGCCCAAGGTCTGGGTCCTTCAAGGCTGAGGTTTTGAACCTCACCATAAATAAGCCACCCAAGGGATTCTGGTGAGCTTGGAAACTACAGCTAAAGCAAAAATGACTTCTGCCAACAAAAACACATTCACCCCTCTACACAACCCCCATTTACACAACCCCCATTAACACAACCCCCACCCTTACCCCTACCCCCCAACACACGTGTTAACTACTCTCTGGATACACTATCATTCTGGTCTGGTTGGTTTGCTGTGTACTTCTCCTAGGTATCTCATTCACTCCTATGTTTCACATATCCTCTAAAAAACATCAACTGTCATACCTTTTGTCCAGTTCAGGTCTATATATTGAACTGCTTGTTCATCAGACATTTTTACGTGGATGTTTTACTGGCGTCTCAAAGTCAATATATCCAAGACAGAGCAAATACGCTTCCCCTTCAAATGTGTTCCTTCTGAGAGTAAATGGCACCACCACAACCAGGCACTCTAAACAGAAACCTGGAAATGACGTCGATCATCCTCTTCTTCACAGCTTATGCCCACTGAATGATTCACAGAACCCAACAATTCTATCTGTTAACTATCTTAAAGCTCCATTCCCACTCCCTCCCACCTCTGTAATCCAAACCACTATATCTCACCTAGACAACTCTAGGATCCTCCTGACAGATATCCCTCTTCCATTCTTGCACTTCTCCAATCTAGTCTAACTGAGAAGATTCAAAAGAAAAATCTGACTATATCATTTCCCAGCTTAAATCCTTTCAAAGCATTCCAAATGTTTTTGGGAGTAAGGATTTTATCTTTTCTCCCAAGAATGAAGGGGCCCCCAAGACCCGGGTGGTTCAGCTCCCGCTCCCACCCATTTCTGCAACTTCATCTCATGGCCAGCCTTCCCTGACCTTCGAACCTCCAAACATATGGGCCTTTCACGAATTCCTTGAATGTGCCAAGTTCTTTCCCTTAGCTTCTAGACCTTTGCACATGCTATTCCCTCTGTCTGTAACTCTCTCTTCCCCATTTACTATCCAATCAATCCCACATTCATCGTTTGGACCTCAGCTTAAATGTCACTTTAGTGGAGAAGCCATGCTTGATCACCCACTCCTGCAGGCTAGGTCAGGACCCCCATTACACACTTTCATGGCACGATGTACTTTTTCTTCAGTACACTTTGCTGCACAGTGTATTTTCCTTTATTGTCCTTATTACAGTTTATTATTTTTACAATTATTTGTTTTGGTCTATCTCTTCTGATAGACTATAAATTCCATGAGGCCAAATATCAGTCTTGTTCACTGTCCTGTTTACAGTGAGTAGCACACATCCTTGAATGAATGAATGAATGAACGAGCTAGTGCTATTCTGGTAGTTTGGAGGATAATAAAAATAGACAGATGAGGCATGCTTTGTCATTTTATCCTTGTAATAACTCTGTGAGAAGATGCTATTATTAACCTTCCATAGGCGAGGAAGCCAAAGTTCATGGAAGTAAGGTTACTCATCCAGGCTGTACAGGGCCATTCATCCAGGAAGAGGGACCATTGGGATCACTCCAAGTTTTAAAGAGTAGATAATTGCCTACTTATAAATTTTTCCAACTGCTTCGTCCTTTGTAAATGCTAAATAGTCTTAATCTCTTTGGCATTTCCAGGGTGTTCTTCAGGATGAGCAAAACCAGTTACCACCACTTCCCATTTAGGGCAAAGCCCTCTAAAACCTTTAGGAAAGTCCTGATAAATGAAGAAGCATTTCATATTCATTGAAATGGAAAACACACAGAGAAAGGAGCTGGGTGGATGAAAGCAAATTAGGTAGAAAAAAGAAGTTGGTGTGATAAAGGCAGGAACAAAGAAAATGGAAGAGATAAAAGAAGAAAGAGAAGGAGAGATAAGTACAAAGACACAAGGAAACAAAGAAAAAAACAGGCCTTTCAAGTTCTTGGGAGAGTCCAGAAGAGCGAACAGTGAGGAAGATGCTGTTTGTGCTTCAAACAAAAATAGCGGTGTTTCTGAATACCTAAGCCTTTAGGAGCAAATAGCCAGAGCATCTGATGACTACCTGGATTGTTTGTGCCAAGATTTTAGAGTTTTTTGCTGAATCAAGATTAAAATAACATTTTCTCTTTGCCTCTAACGTATTTTTTTGAATATAGGTGAACGTGAGAAGAAGTTAGAGGAATAGGATTGCCTCCTCTATTCTAGGCTAAAATTTATGTCTCCATCTCCTATCCTCTGTTTCCTCTCTGGCACCACTCTGAGGTTTCCCCTGATCCCTGATAAATTAATTGAAAGAGGCCACTAGACTGACGTGGCTCTAATGCCATGGTGGCCTATGTAAGCAAACTGAAATCTAAGCCTGTAAATGCCTTAAGGTTACAAAATCAAAATGCTAAGGACAGCCCATCACAAACAGCCAACTAGACTTTAAGCTAGAGCCACTCAAACAATTTCCTTTCTTTGCTTCCACACTTTCCCAGGCTCATGTCTGCAGAGTGCTCCTATCCACTCCCAGTTTGGCACTGCCAATTTGGCATTGGTTTTTGCTCAAATAAACTCTTAAACTTTTGAATATGCCTCAGTTTATCTTTTAACACCCCTTAACTGGGTTCTTCCACAGAGCAGCCATGGGAAAACCATTTTACTCTTGTGAATGTGTTTCCTTATCTATAAAGTGAGGATAAACATTCCTGGCTGGTTTTTCTCAGTATTTTTTGGCTCATACAATCTCAGTACGGGGAAGGACTTAAAGGGAGAACTTCTAGAATAACCTCAAACTGGATGTGTGGATCTCCACTGCATGATCCCGCCCGCCGACCAAACTTAATTTGCTCTTACACCCCTCCCTCAACTTCCAACACTTTAAATTTTAGACTTTTAGTATTACTTAATCTATGAAATAATTTTTCTGGAATTGCATTCATATGAATAGAAAAATTTTGTAGTCTTTACAAATTGAGGTGATACAGTTTCTATTTTATGCATTACATACAAGAAAATATAAATTGGAGGTAAGTGAAAATGACAGCATCAGGTTTGGAAAATGTTTTTAAAGGAAATCTAGATTTTTAATGTTGTTTTGGAGTCCAAAGGAAAAAAAAAAAGTAAGTCTTAAAGATTATCCTTGAGGATGTCATCTCTATATACGGGTGGTTCCCAAGGTGTGATCCTGAACCAGCAGCAGCAGTGTCACTTGGGTATTTGTCAGAAATTCAAAATCTCTGGTCCCACCTCAGACCTACTGAAATCAGAGACTCTGAGATTGGGGACCAGCAATCTGTTTTCTCACAAGCCCTGCTCTTTGAAGTTTGAGAACGATTGCTTTATGCTATGAAGTAGGAAGCTTGGATGGGGGTCTGAAGGAGTACACAGGGAACAGAGCAAGTGTGTGTTGATACGTTTTCATCATTAAAAATGAGGATAATATTAGGCTGAAGCATGTGAAATTGCCAATAGTCAACCATTTTTGACCAACATAAAATGTAAAATATGATTCCATTTAAAAATGTGTATTTTTAGGTATTATTATGAGGGTAGGATAATTAATGTGAAAACACCTTGCGTAGAGCCTGGATATGAAAGTTCAATAAACTTTAGTTTCTCTTCCTTTTTCCTAACGCTCTAAAACATACCGATCAGGGCCTCTATCGTCAGAAACAAGCTCTAAAGTAATTATCAGTCATGCCTTCCCGTGCCCAACAAAGATCAATAGAAGGCAGCTCATCCCCACACTGACCAGAAAGAATTGTGTTGTTAGATGAAGAACACGCCACCAGCTCCTTCTGGTGAAGATAAGTAACATTCCTTCTGAGAAGATAAGCAGCTGTCCCTCTCCAACAATTAAAACAGAGTAATACAGTGCCTAGATGCCTGCCGACACCTACCTCTGGGCCAAAATAGGAACTAGATTTACTCTCATGTCCTGCCTCTTTCAGGTATATGTGTATGCCTCACCCTTCCAAAATCTCCCTTCCTTCCAGCTACTTCACTGCAGTTACATTCTTGTAAAATAACTGACTTCCAGGAAGAGATGGAAACGAGCACAGGGCTCAAAAATAATTCTGAAGCAAATCATGAACACGAAATTAAGACTCTTGGCTGATGTCAATGTAAATCAAGAGTGAGGCCCAGGTCCCTCTTGTCATGCTGGGTTTGTCAGTAAATGTGGTGCAGTAGGCTGTGTTGTTGGAAATGGCCTAGAAAGAAAAAGAGCACACCTTCTGACCAATCTATGTTAACTAGATGAGCAATGCTGAATCTGGATGATTAAGCGAAATGCACTTTACAATCTTGGACGGCTTCAAAGGAAAAAGGTGGAGATGAAGGTGGAGGAGGAGAAGGAAGAAAAGAGATGAATGGGAAAGGGAACAGAGTGCTTTTCTTGGGTGTGTATGCCCCCCCCCAAATTAAAGTTAAAGTACCTAAAGGATCAGAATTCTGTCATATGCATCTTTAAATAGTGCTTTCGCTGACGTGGGGGAGGGAGGGACAGTCCATAAATAGTCAATACTCACGAATGACTGCAGAGACAGAGAAGAGTAAGGGATCTATACATTTCCATTTAGTATATGGTTGACAGGATACAGGTGCCTTAGTTAGTGAAGACTTGCTATGGACTGAATATTTATGTCCCTCCCAATTCATATGTTGAAACCCTAATCCTCAAAGTGATGGTATTTTAAGATGAGGCCTTTGGGAAGCAATTAGGTCATCAAGATGGAGCCCTCCTAAATGGCATTAGTGTCCTTAGAGTAAAAGACCAGAGCTCTTCCTCTCTTTCTGCCATATGAGGATACAAGATGGCTGTCTGTAAACCAGGAAGAGGGTCTTCACCAGAACCTGACCACACTGGCACCTTGATCTTGGACTTCCAGTCTCTAAAACTGTGAGAAATGATGTTTGTTGTTTAAGCCATCCAGTCTACGGTATCTTGTTACAGCAGCCCAAACTGCTATTCAGATTTTAAAATAATATTTAAAATATTTAAAATTCATTAGCTATTCAGATTTTAAAATAATAATTTCCATCCTTACTATATGCCCCCTACTCCAAATTGATGTATTATCATCAAAGTACCTGCCCATAATGGAAATCATCCAGATGCTCAAGAGATCACATTTTACGTGGATTATTAGTGTCCTGAATCTTTGTTGGCTCTTGCTGACTTGTTTGGGGAAATGAATCTGTCCTTTTCAGTTCATTCCCAGAACACAGAGCAACACACAGCCAGATGGAAATAACCTTTTAGCTCAAAGGAGAGGTTACAGTACACTTAGGGAGTTTGTAATTATGTATTGTCTTCTTAATGACGTCTCCATCTTGCCTCCTACTTTAAGCTGTATGACCTCAATCTTTCAGATCACCACCTGAGAGCTGAGGGCAGGGCCACTTTGCAACCAAATTGGGGTGTGGTATGAACACTACAACTTATAAAGAGCCTGACAGTCTTGAGATTAATTGGAACTAGGTAAAGGCAACATAATACATATTCTATTCTTTGTTAATTATTCTTGCACACCCTCTATTGGTAAAGTTTTGTTTTGACTGTATATATATATTTTGGGGCCATCTTCCAGCACTATATCACCCAATGCTCTGCTGCTGTTCATAGGGTTTTTTTTCCTTTTTTTGTTTTTTTAATTTTTTGTTTATTGCAGTAATATTGGTTTATAACATTGTATAAATTTCAGGTGTACATCATTATACTTCTATTTCTTCATAGATTACATCAGGTTCACCACCCAAATACTAACTACAACCCATCACCACACACTTGTGCTGAATTATCCCTTTCACCCTCCTCCCTCCCCACTTCCCCTCTGGTAACCACCAATCCAATCTCTATATATTTGTTTGTTTTGGTTTTTTCTACTACTTAATGAGGGAAATCATACGGTATTTGACCTTCTCCCTCTGATTTATTTCACTTTGCATGATACCCTCAATGTCCATCCATGTTGTCACAAATGGCTGGATTTCATCGTTTCTTATGGCTGAGTAGTATTCCATCATGTATATATACCACATCTTCTTTATCCATTCGTCCCTTGATGGGCACTTGGGTTGCTTCCAAGTCTTGGCTATTGTGAATAACACTGCAATGAACACAGGGGTGCATGTATCTTTATGCATTGGTGTTTTCAAGTTCTTTGGATAAATACCCAGCAGTGGAATAGCTGGATCATATGGTAGTTCTATCCTTGATTTTTTGAGGAATTTGCATACTGTTTTCCTTAGTGGCTGCACCAGTTTGCACTCCCACCAGCAGTGTATGAGAGTTCCCTTCTCTCCACATCCTCTCCAACACATGTTGTTTCCCGTCTTGTTAATTATAGCCATTCTGACGGGCGTGAGGTGATATCTCATTGTAGTTTTGATTTGCATTTCCCTGATAGTTAATGATTTTGAACATCTTTTCATGTGTCTGTTGGCCATCTGTATATCTTCTTTGGAGAAATGTCTGTTCAGGTCTTTTGCCCATTTTTTGATTGGGTTGTTAGTTTTTTTGTTGTTGAGATGCATGAGTTCTTTATATATTTTGGAGATTAACACCTTATCTGATGTATGCATAGGGTTTTTCATGGCCAATTTTTGAGGAAGTGGCTGACCAGGTCCTTCTTCCTAATCTGTCTTAGTCTGAAAGCTCCAGTGAAACCTGTCCACCATGGGTGACCCTGCTGGTATTTGAAATACTGGTGGCATAGCTTTAAGCATCATAACAACACTCAGTGTCATAGTATGACAACCGACAGATGGATGGTGTGCTTCCCTGACCAGAAACCAACACTGGCTGTGGCAGTGAGAGCACCAAATCTTAACCACTAGACCACCAGGGCTGGCTAGATGTCATTTACCATGAACCAAAGATATCTTCATCTGGTCAGTTGTCTCTGTCGCCTGAGTATTAAAATTATATTCTGGAGCTGGCCCAGTGGCACAGCGGTTAAATGCGTGTGCTCTCCTTTGGCAGCCCAGGGATTTCAGGTTAGGATCCCGGGCGTGCACCAATGCACCACTTGTCAAGCCATGCTGTGGCGGCGTCCCATATAAAGTAGAGGAAGATGGGCATGGATGTTGGCCCAGGGCCAATCTTCCTCAGCAAAAAAGAGGACGATTGGCATCGGATGTTAGCTCAGGGCTGGTCTTCCTCACACACACAAAAAAATTATATTCTACTCTAAATAAGACAAAAATATTTTTTTCTAGTAACTATGAAAGCTTGAGAGTATTTAAAATTTTTCTTTTCAACCTGGCCTTTCTGACTTAGTCAAATAAAATGTGAAAAAGGATGAAAAGGTGCTTAACTTAAAGTAACATAAGGTCAGCATAATACTTTACACACACACACACACACACACACACACACACACAAACGCACACAGTCTTAATTTCTCCCAAGACAACTCAATGGCTTCTTTCTTTTATTTCACTTCACAATTCACTCCCACATACAGGCCTCTACAGAATTGCTAGCCCAAAACACAGCATAAGAGGATCTTGTCAGAGAGGTTCTAGAGAGCACCTTCTCTGCCAGCTCTCCCCAGCACACACTTCATTCTCCCTGCTTGTGTCAAATTCATTAACATGTAAGAGCCCTTACCGCTTCCCTACTCCTCCCTCTGTGTTACTTTGCTAGGGCTGCCATAAAAAAGTACCACAGACCAGGTGGTTTAAACAATAGTAATTTATTTCCTCACAATTCTGGAGGCTAGAAGTCCGAGATCAAGGTGTCAGCACAGTTGGTTTCTTCTGAGGACCTCTCTCCTTGCTTGTGTCTTCACATGGTCTTTCTCTGTCTGTGTCAGTGTCCAAATTTCCTCTTCTTATAAGGATACCAGTCTTTTGGATTAGGGCCCACCTTAATGACCTCATTTAAGCTTAATTACCTCTTTAAAAACCTATCTCCAAATACAGTCACTTTCTGAGACATTGGGAGTTGGGACTTCAAGATATAAATTTGGGGGTACACAATTCAGCCCCTTGTGGAAATGAAGACAGGAAGTGGGAAGATGGGGAAGACATGACTGTTTTCCTTCAGTAAAGAGAGAGGGAAAAAAGAATTGTTTTCCCCAATTGCTACACGTAGGAGGGAAAAGTGGTGTTCTGGGACTGAGAACAACATGGAAAAGGGAAGGAACAGAGCTCAGGGCCATTTTCTCACTAGACAATAGAAGCACCACGCCTTGGCCTGTGAATTTTCCAGGGGCCTATGAACATATCTGAAAGCTGAAAATTTAGTGATTTCTAAATATGAAAAAAAATGGCAAAATTTTGATAAATTAATGTTTACAAGCCTATAAAACTTAACATTAGGTCAACTAGTCAGCTGCAACTAAACCCAACTGTAATAGAATTTATTCATTCATGCATGTATTCATTCATTCATTCATTCATCCAGAGTGCCTACTAAGTGCCAGGCACCACACCAGATGCTGGGAATCTGGAAAACAAGACAAAAAACAAAATTCCCTATCATTAAGAAGCTTACATACCGGTGCCTGAAGGGAAACAGGAAAGAAAATATGCAAATTATATTAAATATTAGAAGAGAGTGAGTACCATGGAGAAAAATAGAGAAGGTAAACGGGAGAGCCAGGGTAAAAGGGACTCACATTTTAAATAGGTGTTTAGGGAAGGCCTGGCTGAGTAAAGGCTGCAAGGAAGTGAGGGAATTCACCACGCAGATATTTGTGGGGAAAGACTTCCAAGGAGAGGGTAAAGCAAGAGCAATGTCCCTGAAGCACAAGCAAATATCTAGGAGGCCAATGCGGCTGCAGCAAAATGCTTAAAGGCAGGAGGCCAAAGGAAATGAAATCACTATCTCAAAGAGATATCCGCGCCCCTATGTTCATTGCAGCATTATTCATGATAGCCAGGGCATAGAAACAACCTAAGTATCCATCGACAGAGGAATGAATAAAGAAAATGTTATATATGTCTACATATATGTGTGATATATAAAATGTGATATGTATGTGTACATATATATGTATATATACAATGGAATATTATTCTGCCATAAAAAGAAGTAAATCCTGCCATTTGGGACAACGTGGTTGGATCTTGAGGGCATTATGCTAAGTGAAATAAGTCAGACAGAGAAAGACAAATACTGTATGATAGCACTTATATGTGGAATCTAAAAAAGCTGAACTCATAGAAACAGAGAGTAGAATGGTGGTTACCAGGGGCTGGGGGGGTGTGGGAAATGGAGAGATGTTGGTGAAAGGTATAACATCCAGTTATAATATGAGTAAGTTCTGGAGATCTAATGTACAGCACAGTGACTATAGTTAACAATGCTACCTTAGGGCTGGCCCCGTGGCTTAGCAGTTGAGTGAGCGCACTCCACTGCTGGCGACCTGGGTTCGGATCCCAGGCGTGCACCGATGCACCGCTTCTCCGGCCATGCTGAGGCCGTGTCCCACATACAGCAACTGGAAGGATGTGCAGCTATGACATACAACTATCTACTGGAGCTTTGGGGGAAAATAAATAAATAAATAAAATCTTTAAAAAAAAAACCATGCTACCTTAAATACTTGACAGTTGCTAGGAGAGTAGATCTTAAATGCTCTCACACACACACACACACAAATGTAATTATGTGAGGTGATGGATGTGCTAACTAACCTTATTGTGGTACTCATTCTGCAATATACGTGTATCAAATCATCATGTTGTACACCTTCAACTTACACAATATGTCAATTATTACATATAATTACATTATACGTCAATTAAATCTCAATAAAGCTGGGGGTGGGGTAAGGCAAGAGGCACAAGAAATGAGGATGGAGGGTAACAAGGGGCCAGACAGTATAGGGCCTTTTGTAAAATATTTGCTTTTTAGTCCAAGTTAGAGCAGGAACCACCGGAGGCCTCTCAGCAGAGGAGTGACAGGATCTAACTTAGGTTTTAAAAGGACCACTCTGTCTGCTCTGTTGAGAACAGAGTGTAAATGATGTTTAACATGGACTGTGAGCATAATTTATTATGTTTGATACTGTATGGGCCAGATTTTTTAATAATTAAATGTGCCTAATATCTGAAAAGACCTTAAAATAGCGGAAGAATGAGGAAAGGCCAGTATGGATATAAGCAATTTTGGTTGCAGTATAAGAATGAAAGTCAGCCAGGAGTTTGCTGGTGCTATAGAAGAGAAGAGAACACACGATTTTAATGAGTTGGCATAAATTAAGATCTTGGACCATTTTGAAAGTTTGAGAGCAAAATGAATGAAGGTTGACCCTGTATCAATAAGTAAAATCCTTCTTGTGTTGGATTATGATGTATCATGGCTTTGTAGAGTGTTCAATTATCAAATGTAATATAATCACCCCAAAATTATTAGTTTAAAATAATAACAAAATTTATTTTGCTCATGAAACTGAAATTTGAGCAGGGCTCAGCAAGAATTGCTCTTTTTCCGTAGAGTATCAGCTGGGAAAATTTGGAGGCTGAGGGCTGGAATCATCTGCAGTCTTTCTCACATGTCTGATGGTTGATGCTGGAAGACTCAAACAGAGGGTTGGTACCATTGGGCTTTGGCAATATAGTGATTTATAATAAGAAATATATATTCAGTCTCATTCCTGGCTCAGCACTCCTAAAACCCTTGGAATTTCCTGTGATAGGGTTTGGTTGCTAGGGGGAACCAACCTTTATTAGAGGATTGGAACTTTCAGTCTCACCCTGACATCCTAGGAGGGAAGAGGAGGGGAGAGGGGCTGGAGGTTGAGTTCAATCATCAATGGCCAGTGACTTTATCAGTCATTCCTATGCAATGAAGCCTCCATAAAAACCCAAAAGGACAAGGTTTGGAGAGCTTCCAGGTTCATGAACACGTGGAGATTTGGGAGGAGTGACGTGATCAGGGATCTCTTCCTCTCTATCTCCACTGCTTCTGCCTTAATTCAATCCTCAACATCTCTCATTCACAATAACTAATGAACTGGCTATTTTGCCTCTCCTCTTATCATTTTATCTTCCACACTGCCAGTTATTATCCTTATAAAACACAGACCCAATAAAGACATTGTCTTGGGTAAAACGATGTTTCTTCATTACTCTAACGGTTCATTACTTACAGGATGTTTTCTGCAGAGCATAAAAAGTCAGGTTTCATTTTTCATCTACATGTACACCCAACACTTCAATCACTCCATCCTTCTTGCCTTTCTCCAAACACACCGTATTCTCTCTTCTCTCTGTACCTTTGGGCACGGTGTTTCTTCCAGGAAAACCCTTTACACTTTGGATCCATTAGTGAAAATCCTTCATCTTTCAAATCGCAGCTTCAATGTCACCTCTGCTGTAAAATCTTCACTCTAAGGCCATGTTAATTGCTTTTCTGTGTTCTATTGCATCTTGTAATTACTTGTTTTTTCATATAGTTCTTACCATATTATTTCATAACTAACAGTTGCGACACCACTACACTGTAAAACCTGTAAGTTCCTTAAGCATACCACACGTTGCCTTGTCCATCATTGTATCTCACCTGTTTCTGGCACATAAAATACAGTCAAAAAATAGATTAAACTTATGAATGAATGAATTAGAATTAATATTTTTTAAGCTTGCCCAAACTTATACTTGCTCAAGACTTTCACTGACCTATACCCAAATAATTACTTTACTTACATAGGTGATGTTTATGGTGCCATTTCAGAGAACATTAGATGTGGCAAGGGATTCAGAGAATACTTAATTCAGTCCTGTCAATTTTCAGACAAGGAAGGCAAAGCTCAGAGAAGGAAAGAAACAATTTATGACCCAGCCACTTCTACATGTATATCACATTTAGTCTTCATATCAAACATATACCTCAGGCAGTGTTAATTTTTCAATTAAGGAAATATACTTCTGGGCCAGCCCCTGTGGCCTAGTGATTAAGTTCAATGTGCTCACTTTTGCAGCCAGGGTTCATTTCCCAGGCATGGACCTACACCACACGTCAGTGGCCATGCCATGGTGGCAGTGACCCACATACAAAATAGAAGAAGGTTGGTAACAGATGTTAGCTCAGGGCAAATCTTCCTCAGCAAAAAAAAAAAAGAAAAAAGAAAAAAATATACTTCAGAGAAGTTGTTTAACTACTTCTTCTATCACACAGTGAACTGGGCTTCTAACCCTGGCTTGCTCGTTGTTCTTTCCAGTATATCCTAATATCTTTTACCTGTTTTTCCTTCTCATTTATTACCAAATATAATAAAGACCTCCTTTACTAAAACCACTTCAGTTTTCTAATCTATTCTGATCTCATTTCTAAAGTATTTGAAAAGGAATGATCTGATTTTCTCCTTAGAGGTAAAGATTTGAATAAAGGCATGATATCTGCAAAGAAAAGGGATATTGGGGTAAATCCCAGGAGACAGGATAGTAGAGAGGAGAGGTCAAGGCTTTGGAATCAAGTGGACATTAAATCAATTCCTAATTCTACATTGATTTGGAGTATCACTGACCAAATTCCTAAAAGTCAAAGAAAAACTATACCTCAGAAGACTATGACCAGTATCAACTGTAATTACTTTTATAGGTTCCTAGCACATCTTATAACAGTTACACAAACTCTAGTTTCCTCATTCCTTCTTGACATCTTAGAAAACACAGCCCACCATCAGAGTTGGCTAGCTGAACATTAAGATGTATCGTATCTTATGAACCCGATAAGATAGATTAAAACATATTTTCCCATTACATGTATTTTCAGATTGATCGTCTATGTAAGATTGCTTTTTTTTTTTTTTACTACTCAGAAAGAAACATGCTTTCTCAAAGAAATTTGAACTATCCAGTGATCATTTATAATAGAAGAGAGAAGCAGCAAACTATCACTGTTGAATCATTAGGTAAAACATGGAAGGGCCAGATCTCAACAAGCTTCGGCCATCAAAGAAATCATAGTCCTCTGTGAACAGAATGAGAGGAATACTTGTAGATGATGGATGGACAGATGGGTAGACGGATATAGCCCCAGGAGACTTATGCCGTAACTAAACGATTCTGCTCAAAAAAAGGCAACTTCTCCACCTGAGACTTACCCAGAAAAGTGAGCCACAGGAAATGTGTAGCAACCCTGCCACCCACAAAAATTCACAGGAAAGAGAAGTAGTCAATAACTTAGACATGACCAGCACCAGACACATGCTCATCAACCCTCTGTCAAAAAAAACAACCAGTTCCTTTCATGACAGAGTGACTGCAGAATTTAATAATTCTGGCTAACAATGGAACCACTAAAACTGTACAGAATTTCCCAGAGCTTACGTATTAATTTTCAAATAAATGCCTTATCATTTTTGTCATATAAAATGTGACCAGTTATCATTGTAGCCACTGTCATGCTACAAGCTTATGCAAAGTTAACATCTATAAAGTAGTAGACTGAGAAGCGTATGGGTAGAGTCCCTCAGCTCCCTTCCTGTTATCCAAAAGAAGAGATGAGCTTTCATGAATACCAAGGTTTGGTAACCAGGAAAGAAAGTTTTTTTCACATCTGGACAGAGAGGGGTGGCTGCTCAAACCAGAGGGTCAAACAGAGAACTGCATCTCCATGTGCCTTTCATTGCAACACTGATGAAAAGGACCAGTTTGCATACAAGAGACGTTTTGCTTTATTTTCCTATTTCTTGTTTTCTTTCCCTCCTTTTCTTTTGCACATCTTTCTCTTCTCATCTTTTTCCTCTTTCTCTCTTTCATTGTTATCCTCTTCTCTCTGCTCTTTTTTTTTTAGATTTCACCTGCAATTTTCCTTACTCACTTGTCAATTTCTGCCTTTAGAAGGGGCACCCCCATCTCCATGTGATGTCACAGATTCAAAAAAGTATAAATGTGCCAATTAATGGGGGAAAAAAAGCTGACACGTCCTGATTCCATTTCTCTGGGAAAAGAGGCACTGAAATCTTCCCCAAATCACCACCACCTGTGATGACCTTCAACCAATGAAAACATGGGTGGTTGGCTTCTCAAAGAACTTCCAAGCACATTATGAAGAGCAATCTTGGGTTGAGTTTTTTCCCCCTCAAAATAATGAGTAATTAACAATTATTGCTTTCCATTAACTGAATGGAAATCTTCAGGTCTGAAAATATTTAAACAAAAGCAGACAATCACTAATGAAAGACGTTTTAAAGGGGATCTTACTGTAGAGATTGCAATAAAGTACCCCTTAAGGCTCTTCCAAGTCTGAGACTGAATTGATTCATGTAACTTACACCATAACGACAGTAGAGAAGGGAATGAAAACCCCACTTAAACTGAAACATGAAGAGGATATTTGTCCGTTGACTAATGGGGCTACATTCCAGATCTCCAGATGCCTTGTCATATGTTCTTTCTATTGCAAAAGAATAATACCTTCATGCAATATTTTCCAATTACTTCACAAAATGTAAAAGAATAATGGCAAAAAAAATATGAACCAGCAGTGCAAACAGAAATCAAAGTTTTCCAGTTCAGTAGAGCCAAAGAATTTTACTGTGGGCCCTAGTGATCATTTACCCCAGTCAGGAGGAAAACTGTTGGGCTGAAACAAATGAAAGAGATTGTGAAATCCTCTGGTGAAATCGATGACATTTCACCCTATCCAAAGATTAACTCAGTGAATGGTGTAACTGAAAGGATGTGACTTGAAGATATGCCTTGCAAATACTGACACACAATGTTTTTCAAAGAAATTAATCCTAATAGCATAAGGGTAAAACATGCTTCTGATTAACAGAAAAAAGCCAATCTGGGTGATCCTCTTGATTAGATTGGCCATTCCATGCAAAATGTCACAATGGCAATCAGAAAAGGCATGCCTGAAATGCCAAATGAAAGGTTTTTAAAAGAAATTGGTTTACTTACAGAGACTAGGGAACAATACAATTTAGTCCTTGTGTAAAAAGGCTCAGACAGAGGAAATGATGGGGTGTCTTTGAGGAGTTCCAGAAAACTGATCAAAAAAAATGAGAAACAGATTATGTTGCTGCTTCATTCAATTTCCATCACCTCAATGGCTGCTCATTCTCTTTCCTATTCCTTACAGTTGTGAACAATCTGGAACCCAGGACAGAAGAGGAAACAAAGCCATCACCCCAAAGACTGCACCAATCAAGTCTGGTCTGGTATTAATTTGAGTAAATAAGGCATGTAATGGGAGGAAGTGGATATATTTCCACAATATATAAAAATTAGTAGTAATCACCTAAAATAGAAATTATTTTATCAGTAAAATTAGAAAGTACTTAATGTACATCAGTGGAGTAGGTGTGAGGTCAGACAAAGGCCAAGGGAAAGGAAGATTATAAATTGAAAAAGAAAAATACCTGATCATGAAAATATTAATAGTGTATTATATTAAAATTCAAAAAAATAAATATTTTTGTTGTATTATAAATATGAATGATGGATATGAAGGATATTTGATCAAATGGAAAGATATAAAGAAGAATGATTAAAATGTATGTTCTTTTCTGCGTTCGAATTACAGGCAGTTTCTAAATTGAAACTGGATAATGTTCCAAAGGTAATTTGAAAGACACTATTTGGAGTTCAGAATATACGTTCCCATAGAAACATTGTTGAAAACTGTAAATTAGGTTCCTAGGTTACCTGCGAATTCTATTTAAACTTAATATATAGTAAAATATTAATTTATATTTTGAATCAGTAGAAAATAAAACTGTTGCACTGGAACTAGAACTGGTTACAGGAAGATGAAAAATTAAGGAAATAATTTTATGGAGCTCCTGATAAAGGGCTCCTGGGAGATATCAAAGAATTTAGAGGTTCATTGCACCAGACTGTTTGTTAGGTCCACTTTCACTTCTTTCTTCTCTAGCTACATCCTCTCCCTTAGCGATAACATCCAGTTTGTGGCTTTAAACATCACCCATATGCTGAGATTTCCCAAATTTATAACTCCAGCTCAGACCTCTCTGCTAAACTCCAGTCAAGTATAGCCAATGCTTTTTGTCTGATAGACATCTCAAACTTAACATGTGCCAAACTGGATTTCTGCTCAACCCACCACCCACCAAACCTGACCCACCCTCGAGCATCTTCCCCGTCTCAGTTAATGGCAACTCTGTTCTTCCATTTCTGACTCCTCTTTCCTCTCAGACCCCAAATCCAATCCTTTAGCATATCCTGCCAGCTCCACCTTTATCATACACCCAGAATCCTGCTTCCATTTTTCTCCTTTTCTCTGGTCTAAGACACCATCACCTCTTAACTATGGTACTTGCAACTTGGCCCCCTAACTGATCTCCCTGCCCTACTCTTGCCCCCAAAAGTCTATTCTCAACACAGCTGCCAGAAAGACCCTGTGAAACCATAAGTTAGATCATGTCTCTCTTCCACTCAAAACCCTCCGACAACTCCCATCTCACTCAGAGTAAAGCCCAAATGCTTACATCGCTGACTGCCCCATCCCCAGCCTCTCCGAGCTCATCTCCTACTCCCGTCTCCCTTGCTCATGCAGCTCCAGCCTCGGTAGCTCTTTGCTCTTCCTTGAGCATTCCGGTTCTGATGCTCTCTTGGAATCTGATCCTTCTGCTCCCACTGTCTGTAATGCTCTTCTTTACATAACCACATAATTAACCACGCCCCCACCTCTCCTCTATGGGATCTTTGCTGAAATTTCACCTCCTTAGGCCCTCAATGGCCATCATACCTTTTCAAAACATTCCAACCTCCCCCGCCACTATTTGCATGCCCCATCTCGCCTTTATTTTTCTTTTTGTTATCATCTAACATACTATCCATTTAACTTATTTGTATACTGTCTGTCTCCTCCATTCTCAACTATAAGCTCCATGAGGTCAATGGCTCTTATCCCAAGTCCCTAAAACAATGCCAGGCATATAGTAGTCATTCAAATATTTGTTGAATAAATTGAATGAATAAATAAATTGAATACCCAAATGAATGAACGACTTTATTTTACAAGTGTTCTGCTGGCACTGTTCTTACTTACCCTTAACATCCATCACAGAAATACAGTTGTTATTATTATTATCATTATTATTATTATTATTAATTACAAATGGAGAGAAGAGAAAAAGGCAATAGCATCATATTTGGTCTCTCCATCTCCAGTCTTGCCACTCTTCAGTTGAGTTTCTACCCAGTAGCCACAATGATCTCTCTACCACTCAAACCTGCTGAAACCACATCCATGGAACTTCGTGACTTTGAAGATAAAGTCCATCCTTTTAACCTGGCTTATAAGACCTCTCATTGTCTACCTCTTGCGTATCTTTCCAGCTTCATAGTCAATCGTGTTTTTGATAGGAAAGAATTGAGGCAGTAAAGAGATTTTGAATCAGAGATTTCCTCTATGTTGATGCTGGATCAAGGTAGCTCGAGGACTGTTAAGAATATTTTATGAGTTGGCCACCTGCCATTCTTATGTAGGAGGCAATCCCGAAGTCATCATTCATTACTCATAGTCCCTATATCTTTTAAGGTAATGGTGTGGTTGGTTTATCTACTCCTTTTTTTCTTGAATTACATGTTATACAAAATCCTAGTATTAAAAATATATATTTTAAGTGAAGCTATTCTACTTAAGATAATGGAGTTTTGAGGGGGTAGGGGTGAAGCCCTGACCGTTCTGCTCCCATCTACCTGGCATGGCCCCTGAAGCCCCTGTGAGCAACCACTGCTAGGTAGGCTCCAAGCCATGAGAATGTCAGGCAGCCTCACAGTGCACTAACGCAAAAGAAGAAAGCCTTTCAAAACAGCCACATGTATCGGTTATTTATGAAAATTGCCTGAGTAACTGAAACGCACTTTGCTGTCCTCTCCTCCTTTGTTTAGTGTGTGACAAATAGCAACATTTCCAAATGGCAGGAAACAACAAAACGAGAAATATGTCAGTGTCTGCATCGTGCAAGAGATAGAACATTATGCAGGTTTTCGCCTAATGATTGGCTCCCAAGAGAGTAATTAGGAATTGGCGCCCTTCTTGCTGGCGCTACCCCGGCTGCTCTGCCAGAGGATTCTGAGAAAAGGTTTGTTGTTTCAGGTTCAAAATTGCATTTTAGACGGACCCTTTGCATAGAGTGCATGTAGGGACAAATGGCACGGATGTTCAGCAAGTGGTATTTGTATTCACATTCTGTCTCTGTGCCTTGGGTCCATGACAGGTTTCTTTTTCAGAAGTCTAACAAAAAACTGATATTAAAAAATTGAAAGTAGAGTTTTTAACTGCCAGAAGATATGACTTTTATTTTTAGATATTAACATGAGGGAGCTTCAAAGGAGGCTGTGGGGGTTCTTTGTTATGCCATTGGTGGATGGGCAAGCTTATTTTCAAACTGAGAAGTAAAACCCTATCCAATTTTGCAGACCCAATTTGAACCAAACAAAATCAACCTGAAGTATCAGTCAGCTCAGAAGAAGGTCTACTGCCAAGGCAAATCTAATGAGGTCTCTGACTTGCAACAAGACACACATACAAATCAATGAATAAGTCTGTGTTTTTTCGCACTTCCACAATGCCCTCCTCTGCCCTACTTCCTTGCAACATTAGCCAGCTCCCCAGAGGATCAGGGGGCCAAGGAGGCATATTGGAACAAACTGGTTAGACATTCCTTTCTGCAACCTATCACGACTTTGGGAGAACCTAGGAAAAGTAGCAGCTGTTTCTAGGATACTATTGTATTTAGCTTATTTCAAGACAGAACTAATTGCAATAACGGTTTTGAATAGCCCTTGAATGAATCTGGCACTACTAAAGGATAAATGGTTACCTGTGGCTATATCGTATACCCACCCCTCTCACATACGCACACACACACATGCACAGGTACAATGTGTGCGTGCCACCACACATACATACATCATACACACAACACACACAACACATATAAACATATCACACACACGTACACACTACACACACACCAACAAAAGGCACCACACACATATACATACCACATGCAAACACTCCCCACACACATACAGCATATATACATACCCCACACACATGCACACAAGGCTACGTGTAAATACACACCACTCGCACAGACCATATACAAATGCATACACATACACATTATACACACACCATACATTCTACACACCTGTGCACACACAATGCACATGAACATACACTGGCAAACACACACGACACACCACACACATACATACGCACTACATATAAATTCACCACACACATATATACAGCACCTCATATGCAAATACCCACTCCCAGTGCAAATACACACACATACACATCACTAATATACACATGTAACACACATGCACACCCACAACACACACACATACCCTCACATCACTTACAAGTACACACCCCACACCCACACCACACATCACAAGTATACATACACCACGTAAAAATTCACCACACACACGTATACACACATACCATATGCAAATTCACTATGTATGTATATGCACCACATGCAAACATGTTTACATGCACACACACACACCATACACAACTACACAACACTCATACATACACAAACTCCACATGCAAATATGCATACACACACATCACAGGCATACACACACTGTGTACAAATACATATCATACACACACACCACATACCCATATGTCCCACATAAAAATACACCAATACCACATACAAATACACCACACACACACACCATGTACATACACACATCACATATATATACATACCACACACATAGCCACATAACACATGCAAATACACATACCACATAACACAACACATTCACATCCACAGCACACACAAACACACTCCAAACCACTTACAAATACACCCACCACATGTATGACTACCACACCATGCACAACATACATACACACATCACATACAAGTTCATCTTCATCTTCTAACAGAGGTTCTGGGGGAACTGAGGAGAGAAAATTTAGAGAAGAGAATTTAGACCTTGGGCAAAGTGTGGGAGCTGGGTTCAGCCTGAATTTCAGCAATCTGACTTAGGAACTGTACTCAACTGCTGCCTGCAGATCATCACTGTTGCCTTTACCCATGTAGGCTGTAGTTCAGAAATTGGATCTTTTACCCTTTTCTATTCACCAAAACATGCCAGCAACTACTACGCTCAGACCTCTTGCTTCATCTGTTCATGTGCTGACCTAATAAATGCACTAGTGGAGAAAGTTTAGAAAAGGGACTTACCCCTTTGACAGACATTTTTATTTTTCTCATAAATACTAGACTTTACAGTTTAAAAAAAGAAAGTAGCCATTAGTTTTCAAACCATGCTCAACCTATAATAAATAATATCATTTCCAAGATGTCCATATTTTCCTCTCACTTTCACAGAACAGCTTTGAGGCCTCAATTGATGGAAAAATTACTCCAGGTGCCTGGCTCTGGGCTCCGTTCAGCTTTAACATGGCGGCACTAACAATTAGGCCTGGCACCTGTGATGACTGATCCAGAACCAGCAGAAAGTGAGTCCAAGGTGAGAACAACTGCTTCAAGTAAAGGGCCCTTATTCAATTCAACAGCAGGTCTCGATGAAACACTAACCTCTTCTCATTGATCACAGCAGAGTTATTTTAATTCTCATGTCTATGTGAAAGATATGACTGCCCCATTTGACATTCTGCCTTTGGGTACCAAAGGAAATACTTGCCTCAAATATGTGCTGCAGGGACACAGTGTGTGTGGTGGTTCAGCGTGAGGGTTCTGGAATCAGCCTGCCAAAAGGAAACCAAACCCAGCTCTCCTGTTGAGCTGCTTACTGGCTGGGTGTCCTCAAGCTAGTCATTTAACCCCCCAAAAGTCACAATTTTTCACTGGTCAATTGAAAGTATAGCTAGGTCATGGGATTGTAATCAGAATTAAATTAGACAAAATGTTCAGAACAGCGGCTGGCAAAAAGTAAGCCCTTGATAAGTGGTAGGTGCAATTAATAGGAAAGAAGGTTACAAGAGAATTAGGAGGTTCTGTTGTCAACAAGAGAATGGAGGTGCTCACATTCATTAGGTATGTTCTCAAGGCAGGACTTTGGCCTTCAACAATCTTATGATGTTAGCCATTATTGCCTTGATTTTTCAGTTAAGGAAATTGATGTTCAGAGAAGTTACAGTAACCTTCCTGATGTCACACAACAAATGACAAATTTGAGATTTGAAACTAGAGTGGAATAATCCCAAAACTCTCTTTCCTTCTACCCCACTACCGCATTATGCATGCTCTGAAAGCCTTTCCTCGTTACCCTACAGAATTGTGATCCTACCTCCTGAAGGTCAGATTAATAATATCAGTTCATTCCTAACAAAACTGACCAAGTCTAGTATGGAACCATGAAATTTCAGAGTGATCTAGGAAAAGGACCCAAAGCCATCTTGATTACGGAATTTAAGGTCCACTCTGGAGGAGGGAGGGCCTTGCAGACAGCTTAAGTTCCTGAGTTGCCCCATAAAAACACACCTTCCCAAGATTGTTCTGAAATGTGGAAGGAACTCAACAAGACAATCAAGACTTTTTCCTGGTGGCATGTGCGAGAGAAAGACAAAGGGAAATATGAGAGAAAAATGCAAAGAAAGAGAGGAAGGAAGAGAGGGAGGGAGAGAAAAAGAGGGAGAGAACGAAAAAGAAGGTTTATTTCATCCTAAGAGAATTGCAAGGGAAACATAAGACCCCACATATCTATGTGGTACATCCAAAGAATATTGGGAAAGGAAGAGATGGGTTCAGAAAGCCAGGATGTGAATAAGGCCAGATACCCTGATAACACAGTAGCAAAAGCCCCTTCTTCTTTTTCCCGTCCTCTTTATCCAGCCCAGAGTGAAAAAGCCTCAGAAAATCAGGCCTTTTGGGGGGAGGAACTGAAGGGCCATTTTCTAGATGTTCTAGAAGAAAGACGAGCAAAGTGCTGGTAGAGGTCATGGTGGAACATCATCTCATTCTACTTTGCCCAATACAGAAGTTTCCACTTCTTCCACAGGCCATAGAAGCACAGGCCTGGTAAAACCCTTGGGAAGGGGGGAGGGAGCAGTACAAAGATTTCTAGGAAGGCCAGAGATGAGCTGGAGTGACAAGGGCCCCATCTTCCTGGAGCACTACCTTACCATTGGGATTCTGGGATCTGAGCGCCTTCCCCAGCTCTGCAGATCATCTGACCTTTAATGCTTTTATGTCATAGAAGAATACTTGTTTACAGTTCCAAAATAGCCAGTGCTCTACATATGTCCATTTTCCACATTTTCATGTAAATAATGTGAGATTGTGATGATAGTTCCATGTGCATGCGTGTGAGAGGCACCACTTTTTCAGGAGCCAGGAAAAAATACCGTAGAGAAAACACTATTTACAAATGATTAAAATGTGCACACACACATGCAGAGAAGCAGAGAACAGACTCAACATTATGGTCATGGAGCCATAGCAATGAACAAGACCGCTAAAAGCCAGGAAGGTGAACTTACCTTTGGATCTGATAAGAGTCATTGTTCAGCTTTCCTTTATTCTTTGTTTTGATCTAAAGCTGCCTCTCCTATCACTTTCTCCCTTGACACAGTCTCTTATTGTCAGCACTGAGACTGAAGAAAATTGTTCATGCCGTGTAAGAGCAATACACTCCCCTCCTTTTGTCTTTTTCAGGAAATTAGTAGCTCAAGTTCCATTAACTGGAGTGTTTCGCCTTATCTCATTCCTATAAGTGAAGTGGGAATTTCAAGGCCATAATTTAGAATTATTCTGTCCAATTCATCCTAAATGGATTCAGTTCTCATTGCAGCATTTATCTCTAGACCTTACTAAAGATTATATTCAGACTCACCTACAGGACCACAATCGTCTTCTCTTCTGAGTTGAGGTCTTTAGAAATGTAATGAAATGTGACAGGCTTTAGAATTAGGCTCTAGAAACTATCCCTTTTATGGTCAAATGGATTCCTTGCCATTTTAGAAGCCAGTCTCTACATTGTTTTATACTTTATTTTACAGAAGGACCTGGGAAACTCTGAGTTTTCTAAACAGACAGTACTTGCTCATTGTTCCAGCACAGTCTTACAGAGATTTGCTACTTTTTCTGGTATTTATCTGAAACTTGAGATCTAAAAAGAACACTAGTCATTAGATGGAAGCTTCAATGTACTCTTTTATCACATAAGTACCAAAGGTAGGGATGAGTACTAATGATGCAGGCTAATGTGGCAGCTTTTTACTGTGTGCAATTCAGTTTCAAGAGAAAATTCATGGAGCTAAAAGCTGGGTGACATTCTTCCAGGATGCACCAGTTCCCCCAATGAGTTTTTCATGACCAGCATCTGTTTTGATTGGTCGGAAACTGTGCTATGCCAATGGTTAAGTCGTTTACCATCTAGTTCAATTCTAGTCTTATTTTAAAAATAAGTCAGGTCTCAAAGAAGTTAAATGATGTCCCAAGTCATATAGATAGTAAACAGCCAAGACTAGGGCATGTCATTGAATTCCAGTTCAATACCCTTTTCACCAACTTATATGGTCATCCAAGTATGTGTAATCATGAACTGTGTTCTAACAAGACTTCACTGTTTCAACAACTGAAAGGGGGCCTTACAATTCAATATACTAGCTCAATTATTCTACAGCTGTTAACAGTACTCTAAAAATACATAGATTGTTATAGCTTATAATAAACACAGATATCTCTTCTCTGACCATGGTATAATAGAAACCAAGCTCAGAAGGGTTCATCCAGGAGCAGTAGAAGGAAAATGAAATTTACCAGGTTCTTTGGAGTCTAGTCTTGATAGTCACAATAATTCTGTAACTCTGGATAAGCCCTTAGTTTTCACACACAAGTCTAAAAGATGGTTACTTCAATTGAAATTCTCAGGTGGATAGTCGGACTAGGTCACAACTGAGATCCCTTTCAACCCTGAGATTCTATTATTCCCTGATCTGTTTACTAGGAAATTAGTATAATACATTCCCCTTATCAAGCCTTTCAAGGAGCTTCGCTTTCAACACAGACGGCCACAGTGGAGTCCATTCACAAAACAGCTCTAATATGGAGAAAACTAACCCACAATTTCAGGTAAGCCATTGTAGCCAAGACTGCTAGCCATCCACCAATATCCATTTGCTTCTTCTTTCTGGTATTAAAATCCCCCACCCAGATTTTCACTGGATTCAAGGCCTTCCAACCACAGATGACAATTCCTGGCCTCCCTTGGAACTAGGTGTGGCTCTGTGACTAAGTTCTGACTAATAACATGTGATCTAGAAGCGTGTACAACTTCTAGGCTTTACCATTAACTAGAAGGGATGTGCCTTCCACTTCCTCTTTTCCCCTTCTCACTGTCTAGGGGAGAGTTGCTACAGCCAACATGGACATAGAAATGCAAGCTGTGTGTTAAATATAAAAGACTTGATATACCAGCTCTGCACCACCTACTTCTACACAGGCACATAAGAGAAAGATAAACTCTCACTGCATCGTGAGTCTCTTTGTTTTAACAGCTTAGACGGTTCACCAAATGGTACAGCCATCAGTGAATGCTGCCATGAAATAAAAGTGAGGAATCCAAGCAGGATGCTTCAGCCTTGGGTTCTATTCAGTAGTGACAGAGCCCACAGCATGAAGGTTCCATTCACAGAGAAATAGTTTTAATTATAAACCAAGACATCTCAGGTTTCATAGTTCATAAGATGCCCTGCTGACTACTAAGGCCAATGATGTTTTTAGTCCAACATATCCTGTAAAACAAAGGTAAAATGAATCCTCATCCTTAACATATTGTAGCCAAATATAGTTTTCTCCAGTGAATTTTACCAAACATTCAAAGAAGATTTAATACCCATCCTCCTCAAACTATTCCAAAAAATAGAGGAAGATGGAACACTTCCTGAATCATTCTATGAGGCCAACATCACCCTGATACCAAAACCAGACAAAGACAATACAAAGAAAGAAAATTACAGGCCAATATCGCTGATGAACATTGATGCAAAAATCCTCAACAAAATATTGGCAAACCGAATACAACAATATATTAAAAAGATCATACACCATGATCAAGTGGGATTTATACCAGAGACGCAGGGATGGTTCAACATCCGCAAATCAATCAACGTGATACATCACATCAACAAAACAAAGAATAAAAACCACATGATCGTCTCAATAGACGCAGAGAAGGCATTTGACAAGATACAACATCCATTTATGATAAAAACTCTCAATAAAATGGGAATAGAAGGAAAGTACCTCAACATAATAAAGGCCATATATGACAAACCCACAGCTAACATCATACTCAACGGGGAAAGACTGAAAGCCATTCCTCTGAGAACAGGAACGAGGCAGGGCTGCCCACTCTCACCACTCCTGTTCAACATAGTACTGGAGGTTTTGGCCAGAGCAATTAGGCAAGAAAAAGGAATAAAAGGAATCCAAATAGGTAACGAAGAAGTGAAACTCTCACTATTTGCAGATGACATGATTGTATATATAGAAAACCCTAAAGAATCTGTTGGAAAACTGTTAGAAACAATCAACAACTACAGCAAAGTTGCAGGGTACAAAATCAATCTACAAAAATCAGTTGCATTTCTATATGCTAATAATGAACTAACAGAAAGAGAGCTCAAAAAGATAATACCATTTACAATTGCATCAAAAAGAATAAAATACCTAGGAATAAATCTTACCAAGGAGGTGAAGGACCTATACAATGAGAACTACAAGACATTATTGAGGGAAATCTACGATGACATAAAGAAATGGAAAGATATCCCATGCACGTGGATTGGAAGAATAAACATAGTTAAAATGTCTATATTACCTAAAGCAATCTACAGATTCAATGCAATCCCAATCAGAATCCCAATGACATTCTTCACAGAAATAGAAAAAAGAATACTAAAATTTATATGGGGCAACAAAAGACCCCGAATAGCTAAAGAAATCCTAAAGAAAAAGAACAAAGCAGGAGGCATCACAATTCCTGACTTCAAAACATACTACAAAGCAATAGTAATCAAAACAGCATGGTACTGTTGGTACATGGTACAAAAACAGACACACAGATCAATGGAACAGAATTGAAAGCCCAGAAATAAAACCACACATATACGGACAGCTAATTTTCGACAAAGGTGCTAAGGACATGCAATGGAGAAAGGAAAGTCTCTTCAATAAATGGTGTTGGGAAAACTGGACAGCCACATGCAAAAGAATGAAAGTGGACCACGTGCTATCGCCATTCACAAAAATTAACTCAAAATGGATCAAAGACCTGAAGGTGAGACCTGAAACTATAAAACTCATAGAAGAAAATATAGGCAACACACTATTTGACATTGGGTTTAAAGGAATCTTTTCGGATGACATGCCTACCCAGACTAGGGAAACTAAAGAAAAAATAAACAAGTGGGACTTTATCAGACTAAAGAGCTTTTATAAGACAAATGAAACCAGAATCAAGATGAACAAACAACCAACCAGCTGGGAGAGAATATTTGCAAAACAGACATCTGACAAGGGGTTGATCTCCATAATATATAAAGAACTCACACAATTGAACAACAAAAAAACAAACAACCCGATCAAAAAATGGGCAGAGGAAATGAACAGACACTTCTCCAAGGAAGATATACAGATGGCCAATAGGCACATGAAAAGATGCTCAACATCACTAATCATCAGGGAAATGCAAATCAAAACAACACTAAGATACCACCTCACGCCCGTTAGAATGGCTATAATCACCAAGACAAAAAACAACAAATGTTGGAGAGGATGTGGAGAAACAGGAACCCTCATACACAGCTGGTGGGAATGCAAATTGGTGCAGCCTCTATGGAAAACGGTATGGAGATTCCTTAAAGAATTAAAAATAGAGATGCCCTATGATCCAGCCATCCCACTACTGGGAATCTATCCAACGCACCTGAAATCAACAATCCAAAGAGGCTTATGCACCCCTATGTTCATTGCAGCATTATTCACCATAGCCAAGAAGTGGAAGCAACCTAAGTGTCCCTCGACTGACGATTGGATTAAGAAAATGTGGTATATATATACAATGGAATACTACTCAGCCATAAAAAAAGACAAAATCGTCCCATTTGCAACAACATGGATGGGCCTGGAGCGTATTATGTTAAGTGAAATAAGCCAGAAAGAGAAAGACAAACACTGTATGATCTCACTCATATGTGGAATATAAACCAACACATGGACAGAGAAAACTGGACTGTGGTTACCCGGGAAGTGGGGGTGGGGGGTGGGCACAAGGGGTGAAGGGAGTCATATATGGGGTGATGGACAAACAAAAATGTACAACCCAAAATTTCACAATGTTAGAAACCATTAAAATATCAATTAAAAAAAAAAATTCCAATTTCAATAATCTCAAACAACAGAAACAGAATAAATGATAAACATAGTATAAAATATAAACACTAGGGCCACCAGCAACAAAGTAATCAGTTTTGAGTTATAACAGCCACCAGGTTTCTCTAGAATGGTGTTTCTTCAAATAAAAGATCTTTGTGAATCCTGAAATCCCAGGAACCCAAGGACCAGAGATCACTAACCTTTCTGCCAGTATACTAGCAGAATTATTTACAGAATTTTCACTTTAGTGGTCAGTTTCCTGCCACATCTCTCCTTCAACACTGGGCTAATTCATAAATCATTATGTGAGTACATAAAACCAAAACTTGATATTTTACCAGCATCTAGCTTGAGAATAAATAAGACACAATTTTGTCATGGTAATTGTGGCAGATACTGCAGACTGGTTCACTCAATGACTATTCCAAACTCCTTCTAGCATGACTTCCTGTAGAATAAAGGCTGGAAAACTAAAACTCACTTTCCCAAGAGGGCTCTGCATGGACCCAGCTTCTTCTAAGCCCACTCACATTCTGTAAACTACCTGCTACCTTATATTAAATCTCTTTCTGTTTACACCGGCTAACCTCAATTCTATTTCTGCAACTAGGAATCCTGACTGCTACAGTGATATTTTAATTCTCTGCCTCTTTAAGGATTGAAGACACAAGGAGGTTCATAAAACATATTTTTATGGCTATCTTCCTATCATTGGCACTTTTAACATTAATTATTTTGTTAAGGGAAAGAGAGGGAAGCATCAGTTAGGAGGCTGGGTCTTGGGAGCTGTGAGTGCTAATCAGAAGTGTTAGATAACTACCTTCTTATTCCAGACTGACTCACTAGCCATCTGTGAAGACACATAGTCATTTTCACACTGGTCTCTATGTAGAAGCCAGTACTGGGAGATTACAGAGGACAACTGAGCTTTTTGATGGGATATTTTGATAGTTTATTATGCTTCTACAGACTAAAGGAGCAAGCAACAGGAGGTACAGCCATTAGAAACCCTGTTGATAGAGGAGATGTTAAGCCCACTTCACGTAGGTTTGTAGTTCTCAAAATGTGGTCCCCAACCGGCACCATACACATTACCTGGAAACTTCTTAGAGATACAAATTCTCGCATGCGTACACACACCTAGACGTACTGAATCAGAAACTCAGGTTTGGGCCCAAGAATCTGTTTTAGCAAAGCCTACAAGTGATTCTGATGCATGCTCAAATTTGAGGACCACTGGTATAGATTGTCTGACCCTAGTCGACGTTAAATGAAGTTTAAGAAAAATAGTGTTAGGGTAGGGAAAAAAAAGACAATTGAAGAAACAGGTCTTTGATTTGAAAGGAAGCTCATGTTAGACATAAAGTATAAATTTAAATCTTTCCCCATATGAAATGGAAAAGCATTAGTAGAAAGACCACTGTGCTGGGAACCTAAATCATTGGTTTTAGATTTTGGATTTTTAACTAATAATTAAGTAACTTTGAATTAATCACTTTAGTTTTCTGGGATTCCATTTCCTTATTTGTAAAATGAAGTAAGGGGATAAGATGTTTTCCAACACTCACAAGTTCTGTTTTCTATCAGTTCTGGACAATTTAGCACTATTATCCTTGATTAGTATCATACTGCTTCCTGCGTATCATGCCCTTTCTAGCATAAACCTGATGATAGAAATTTCCCAGCATTCTATTTCCTCCAGCAGTACCTGGAGGAAAATTACTAAAAGATATATGTAGTTCTCCACCCCAAGTCAATAGTCCAGGAGTATACTCCCGCTTAATTCAGGACTGGTAAAATCCACTGGAAATCTGAAAGGCCAATGTAACATTTAAAATATATTGGGAATTACCAATGTCCTAGAAATATGTACAAATTACTTATATGTGTCTTTTATACTATTGATTATTCTGATCACATATGAGACTTGAATGTTAAGGACTTGATTTTCACACTTCAAGATACTGTGTATGTGTGTGTGTGTGTTAATTAAATACTTTTATCTGCTTCCAAAACTTAAGAATTGTGACTCACTGGCATTCAGCCAAGACAGAGGCAGGTAGTAATTACGCTTGGGAAAAACCACAAAATTACATCCCTTAACAACGTGGAAACATTGCAACACTGACAGGAGATTGTGTCCACTCAGTGAACTTGGGAACTGTAGAGAAAAACGTCATCTGTGTAATTGAAGTTTGTGTGTACGGAAAGGGGGGCTTGGCTTACCTGTGAAGCAACAGGGACCAAGAACTGATCAGTTAATGAATTTGCTGAAGATGGAAACGCAAACACTTTGCAAAGCTATAAAACAATAAATTAATAGACAAAGTTAGAGGAAGGTACAGCAAAAATGTACGTCCCTTGAGGCTGAGACTGTATCCTTCTTCCCATCACCTATCTTGGCAGATAGTAGGTTCTTAGTAAATATTTGAGATTGAATGAATGAATAAAGATCAAGAATGAGAATATTTTAACTCTTTGTATATAATCACAAAGAAACACAGTATCTTTGCTGTGTGTTGCAAGCAGGAGTGAGTTGCTTTACTTTATGGAGCCTAAAATATAGTATCTTCTTCCAATTTTTTGCAATGCCTGTGCAATATGCATGAAAATTTCATTCAAGTTTTAATATATTGAACCTTGTGAAATAACAGAGATTCACTGCTTTTGGCCTACAAAAATGGCAAATTCAGATGGTCTAACCTAATTTTTTTTTTGTCTAGGAGACATCACCTACATTTAAAAAACTGCCTATGGGGCCGGCCTGGTGGCGTAGTGGTTAAGTTCGAGCACTCTGATTCTAGTGGCCCAGGGTTCACAGGTTCAGATCCCAGGTGCAGACCTGCGCACCGCTTATCAAGCCATGCTGTGGCAGGCGTCTCACATAAAGTAGAGGAAGATGGGCACGGATGTTAGCCCAGGACCAATATTCCTCAGTGGAAAAAAAAAAAGAGGAGGATTAGCAACAGATGTTAGCTCAGGGCTAATCTTCCTCACCAAAAAAAAAAAAAAAAATTGACTAGCACTCTGTAAACACTGAGTCACAAAGAGTTGATCCTGGCACTCAAAGGGATGAAGCCAGTATATGTTATGAAGACCCCCCCACACACTTAAAATATGTGACTGCCAGTTTTCTACAGGAATAATTTCAAAGCATATATCTTCTTTTTAAAAAATAAATGAAACAGGGATCGGCCCCGTGGTGTAGTGGTTAAGATTGGCGCACTCCTCTTTGGCAGCCCGAGTTCATGGGTTAGGATCTTGGGAACAGGCCTCCAGCACTTGTCAGCCATGCTGTGGTGGCAATCCACATATAAAATAGAGGAAGATTGGCACAGATGTTAGCTCAGGGCTAATATCCCTCAGCAAAAATAAAATAAAATAAATGAAACATAATGCTGTTCCAGAGCTATTAGAAAAACACACTTAGAAAAGAGTCTAAAAATAGATGGTTTTAAAATTAGATAGTGGTGATGGTTGCACAACTGGGTGAATATACTAAAACCCACTAAATTGTACATTTTAAAAAGATGAATTTTTTGGTATATCTATTATATTTCTTTTTTCTTTTTAAGTAGATAATGTATTTATTTATGCAAATAATATGATGAACATTTTGATTCATTACTGAACAACTTTTTCTTTTTTCTTTTTTAATTTTTTGTTTATTGCAGTAACATTGGTTTATGACATTGTAAAAATTTCAGGTGTACATCATTGTACTTCTATTTCTGCATCGATTACATCATGTTCACCACCAAAATACTAATTACAACCCATCACCACACACATGTACTGAATTATCCCTTTCGCCCTCCTCCCTCCCCCCCTCCCCTCTGGTGACCACCAATCCAATCTCTGTCCCTATGTGTTTGTTTATTGTTGTTATTATCTACTACTTAATGAAGGAAATCATACGGTATTTGACCTTCTCCCTCTGACTTATTTCACTTTGCATTATACCCTCAGTGTCCATCCATATTGTCACAAATGGCTGGATTTCATCGTTTCTTATGGCTGAGTAGTATTCCATTGTGTATATATACCACAGCTTCTTTATCCATTCGTCCCTTGATGGGCACTTGGGTTGCTTCCAAGTCTTGGCTATTGTGAATAACGCTGCAATGAACACAGGGGTGCATGTACCTTTACAAATTGGTGTTTTCTCTATTATATTTCAATAAAGACATTTTTAAAATATAGAAGAGACTAGAGCTACAGAGAATAGAAATACAAATGCACTATGTGGACCATTCTGCAGCTCCAAGAAGGAGGAGGAGGAGAGCACTACTGCCAAACCCCAGACATCTGCCTGGTTGCTAGCCAACCTTCACAGTACCCTCCCTGCGACGACTGCATGTCGCAGCTCACACCCTTCCCAACTCATAAAAGTAAATATACATGCAGTATTAATAGCCTCTGGTATTTTCAGCACGATGCTTGAATTCTGGAAAGGGATCCCCTGAACATTCCTAAATTGAAGCGTGGTGAGAGCTACCATCTTTGCAAAATGCCATTTGAGTCTTTGTGGGAAGGATCTTTCTCCAATCCACTTGTCCGGTCAAGCTCTTCTGGCTGGTTCTAGGGCACAGAACAAACGTAGAGTTATCTATAAGCAGTGAGTCTTAACCTGTGGGGAGAAGAGGTCGGGAATCCCAGATGAAAGGCCAGAACACTTAGAAAAATGTACACATGCACAAACTCACTTTTACATACAACAGCAAGGGCCCAAGGGCCTTTGAATCTCTTCCATGGACTCCATAGTAGGAATCCTTGGTCTATATTCTACATAGCATGTGCCCATTGCATTCTATTAGACTACTTTAGTGAAATTTAACATCGAAAACTAAATACCAGAATCTTAGAGAGGCTCTAAAGAGGGCATTCCTTTCCTTTACTATTTCAAATACTGGTCTTTAGCTTCTTGACTAGAACCCACAGCAGCTTCGAATGGAAGGCAAATGGCACTGGACAATGGGAGAAAGAACCTGGTAGACTGAAATCATAATTACCTTATGTTTTCATTGCCTTTGGCTTCTCTCTGTTTTTTATTTTCCACTTGTCATCACATATAATATTATTCTATTCTCCGTATATCTTTGACATTGCACTTTACCCCAATACATTGGATAGGCATATTTGGTTTAAAAATTGTTTAGATACTCAATTTTTACTAACAGCCATTTCCATCAATTATCATTAACAATTACAATCTGTAGCAAAAGACTTCTGGAGAGACCAAGAACTCAGTCATTTCCCACAATTTCTATTACTTGGCCCTGAGCATGCTGAGTAAGAGTCTCAAGACAAGGTTTTGAATGTATTTTAAAAGCATCTCTTTTTTTAAAAGGGAGGGAATCAAAAGTGGCAAGAATTTATTAAGCGCTTATTGTATTCTCAGCACTATGTTTAAATGCCACGAAGAACACAAAGGAAAGATGGCTTCTTTCTTCAGAGAACTCTCTACCAGTTGAGAAGACAAGACTGACAAATAAAAGGCAATGAGAGAATGGAAGAATGATTGATTCTAAGTATTCACATTCATAAACCATTAAAGAAAAAATGTTTCACATAAAGAGAGAAGTGTTCTATGTTCTATCATCTGACTTGCCTATACTAAAAACTGAGGACTTTATGAATGCTGCACTGAAATAGCAAAATTCGGGAAAGGGATACATGTCAACAATCACCAATAAGCATTTATTTCCCAGCACTCTGCACAACTCCATGCTATACAATTTGTACTTAAAAAAATCAAGTCACAGCCCTCGTACATAAGACATTGCAATCCAAGTTCATGTTTCATGACGTATGAGGAAGAAAAGGCTGCTTACTTTTTTTCCTACTTGAAGTTCCAACAGGAAGTGTCAAAGGAGAAATCTGTTCTTGCAAGATTCTCAACCAGAAACAGAAACATTTCCATCAAAAATATAGCAAATAGGACTGTTCTCCTGAGATTTCTAACCTAATTAGTCAGATGAAAACATCCTTCGGATATTCCTTTGCTCATGTGTTTGGAGATGATAAAAAAATCATTGAATGTATTTTCTCCTTTGCTATCTATGGAACACAGGCTGTGTCACTTGAGGTAAAAGGAGGCTGAAAAAAAATGAATTTGCAGGTCATTTAGAAAGAGAGCAAGGCTGGAATGAAAATAAAGGGGCCCAGACCAATTCTCAGAGAGTCCCAACCAATTCTCGTGTAAGTTGTAGTAATGTAAGAAACCAAGTTGCCATAAGACTAACTGGGTAGTTATGAGAATGAATGAAGTTAGCTGAATTAAACACGATTTTATTAAAGGCTGTTTTTATGTGGTAACAACCCAATTCTGGACCACAGTCAATCTACGATGTTACATGAAGAAGTGGCACCTCGAATCCAGTGCACACTTTGCTCATAGCTGCCAGCTCTGAACTGCCCTCCAAATAGCCAGACCCACTTTAGCATATTAGGCATTGTATAGTCACATGCCATGGACAGTGGTCTCAGAATTTGTGTGTGTGTATGTGTGTGTTTTACTTTTTATTGCAATGTATAGCATACACATAGAAATGTACATAAAATATACATCTACTCTTTGACAATTATTTAAACAAATCGTCCAATCCAGATCAAGAAATAGAATATCATCAGCACCCCAGAAGCCCCCTATGGTGTACCTCTCCCCAGAGATAATCACTATCTTTACTTGTGTTAATCATTTTCTTGTTTTTCTTCATAGTGCTACTAATGTCTCCATTCCAAAACAATAGAGTTTGGTTTTGTCTGTTTTTTAATTTTACAGGAACAGAATCATAATGTAGGTGGTTTTTTATGCCATGATGCCTTTGTTTAACCTTAAAATCGTGACAATTTCCATGGTGTTGCCCATAACTGTCATGTGTTCATTTACATTACTGTCTAGTATTCCAATTTATTTTTCCATTATCTGGGGGCCCATATGCAAGCATTTCTCTATGGTACATTCCTGGAATAGCTGGGTCATATGGTATATATATCTTCGGCTTTCCTCAATAATGCCAAGCTTTCTTTCAATGTGATTTTACATCCTAATTTTAGCCAATCTGGTCGGTGTGTCAGTGTCATTTCAATTTTCATTTTTCTAATTGTTAATGAGGTTGAGCATCTTTTTCTATGTCTACTGACCTCAATCATGTCTTAATTTAGTAATCAACACCTTCTAGCTGGCCTTTCTTTGTATGCCACATTCATATGCAGCAGGTGACCTGACCATTTTCCAGTCAATTTGGAACGATTTCATCATTGCGATTATAAAAATATCACGTCAACTGGGCTTCAGTTCTCACCAGTCATTGAAATAGCCTGCAAAGGATGGAATGCTTTTTTGTTACATCTACTGCTTTATATTATAAAGAAATGTTTTTAAGTCTCAGCCTATATCTAGTCCTTAAACTAATCGTGATGAAGTTGTACAAGGATAAAAGATGAAACTGGAACTCTTTTTGCCACAAAAAGAAGCCTATTTAGTACAGAAATTGAGAACTTACAATCCATCAATGCAGGGCATTATGATAGTAGCTTATTGAATTGGTTTCTATTTTCTGAGTGGAATTACAGACTTTGATATTTAGGGTAACACTAGGATTCTCTCTTCTTCTAACTGAAAGAGCCCTAGAATTTCAGACTAAGAAAGCTGTAATATGCTATTATGTTTCTTATAGAGACATTCATTAACTATTACCTCACGTGCCCCAAATGGTCAAGGGCGAGCTATGCTTTCACAGATAAAGAGCATTTTCTGAAAGAGTCTCTATTTTGCAGAAATGTGGCCTGCTCTGCATAACCTTGGGTATGCAGAGCAGAGAGCCTCTCTGTGTCTGGAGTTAATCTTTTAATTCTCTTAGATCATTTGGTTTATTCTCATAATCCACCTGTTTTCATTGTTTTTCTATTATAAATTAAAAAGAAAATCTTTTCAGCAAGGGCTAGAAAATATTTTTATAAAGGAAATTTTAGACTGCTAATTTTGGTAGATATAAACTTAAATGAAACTTTGTTTTCATTTCTTTCTCAAATTCCATGGATACACAACCATCTTTCAGTTTTTTTCTCCTTTATGAGAAAAATATTTCCAAGACCTGTCTGCAAAATAAGTATACTTTTAAAGTACATAACTACAGAGGATATATATGAATGTAAAACCATTCAAAAATACACAAAACAGCAAAGAAACTGTTCAAAGGCATACATCTTCTTGGGCTTTTTGTTTATTTGCTTTTTTCTGTCCTTTTCAGAGGGAATATCAGACTGACTAAGGAGCACTAAATTCAGTATATGAATGAAAAATAACTTGTGTGAAATGTGATGTAAAAACAGCTAACCAGTTGTCACTCTGATGAAAATAAAACCAATTGTTTAGCCAAAGTGAATGATAAATTCAGTCAGACAGCTGCTTCATCTGGCCCTTGCCTTAACGTCCTCAAGAAGCCTGCTAGAGAAGCAGAATTGTCTCCATTATGTTAACACATCAAACACATTTACTCTTTATCAAAGGTGACTGCACGGGGCAATTTTCCTAAATGAGTAACTTCTCCTGGACTTCCAGCAAACATTTCTGACAAGGAAAGTTTTACTGAATTTTATAGTAAATATTAAAATATTTTCTTTCTATTGATATGCATTTTACCTGTATACGAAACATTATATTCAGCATAATATCCCTAGTTCCTAGCACAGTGGTACTTAGTAAACATCCAAAAGTTTGTTGAATAAATAAATGAAAATTTTGTGTAGCCTACAATTTACTTCATTTTGAAAGTTTAATTTGAAAAGTAAGGTATACTTATCATTTTTAAATAAAGGTGGATAAAATTTCCAGTTTAGTCAGGTTAAAACTCTGCAGCCAAAATGAGTTTAAAAGCTGAGCAAGAGAATTCCTCATACTTTCTCTCCAACAGTCAGAATAAGCATCAACAATCCAATCAGTAAATTTGAAAGTATGAAAATAAAGACTGAAATCTTGTCTCTCTAACGTGTTCAAGAGCAACAAAAAAAAGTCTTTACAATAACATTAGAGGAAGGAAACTTTAGCCCCCATCTTCAGATCCAGCATGGTATAATGGAAAGAACATGGATGTTGGTTCCATTCATATTCATTCGACAAGTATCTATTGAGGACCTATACCAGGCACTGTGTCAAAAATGAATAAAATAGGAAGAAAGAAAACCAAAACAGCTCTTGTCAATCTTACATTTGTTTAGGGGTGTTCCATTCAATCCTGTGTTCAAATCTCATGTCTACCACTTACATGACTTTGTACAAATTATTTAAGGTCCCAAAGCCTCAACTTTCTCACCTGTAAAAACTAGGGACTTTTTAACTTATTTCTTGATAGGTTCTAGAAGGATGAAATGTGACGGTGCATATATAGTAAGTAACCCACAGTACACCCTACCGCAGGTTAGCTCCTTTCATCTGTTCCCCTTCTCCTGCAAACAACAAGCCATCCCCAGTAAGACATAAGAAAGGTCAAGATATTTACATATTCGTGATATAATTTATTCTTTTGACATCTCTCTAAATCTGGAAACAAGTATCATAATCCACATTTTTGGGGTAGAGGAATTGAATTTATAATACCAGATGTGTTACCGGTGTATTCAGATTTCTCCTATGTTTTGTGTACTAAAGTACCCATAACAACTTCTTTACCTCTAAATGTCACCTTAAGAGTGAAACAAACATGCCGCAGAGTCCTCTGGATGTACAAGAAAAAAGACAAAGAAAAAAGGTTGAGGAGGAAGGACTGAAATAGAAATGGGAGGGAGAGACAAAAAAGCTGTAATACCTCATGTCAACCCCGTATTGCTTATTTGACTGACAGCACAAAATAATTTAGTTTATTTAAAAATCAGTGGAATCAATACAAAAGTCAAGGTTTGATCACTTATCTCTTCTTTTAATTGACCTGACTCATTCAGTGCTACTTTTATTGTTTTACTATTAATTTAACACAAATGTTAGTGAAAACAAGTTCATCTCTGCAGCTTGACACAATTAAAGAATAAATACAAAAGTTTAAGGACTAGTGAAGTGTACTGATAAGTGACACAATGAGAAATTGGAGAAAATATTTGTCAAATGTAGAAATATTAACATTCATAATATATAAAGAGTTAAAAAGGTAAAAGAGAAACAACCCAAAAGAAAACAAAGAAGACAAGAGACCCAAATGGGCAATTCACCCAGCAGAACTGTACACAATCAAAAATATTAAAATCTCGGCGCCGGCCCCATGGCATAGTGGTTAAGTGCGTGCACTCCGCTGCTGGTGGCCCGGGGTTCGCAGGTTCAGATCCCAGGCGCAGACCAACGCACTGCTTGTCAGGCATGCTGTGGCAGCGTCCCACATAAAGTGGAGGAAGATCAGCATGGATGTTAGCCCAGGGCCAGTCTCCCACACAAAAAAGAAAAAAATTAAAATCTCACTAATAACTAAAGAAATACAGTTTAAAACATTAAGATAACATTTACCCCTATCAGATTAATAATACCCACTTTTGCTAAGGTTGTTTGTAAATATAAATTCTCTTAGGATATATTCAGGAATGTAAATTCATGTTAAATTTATGGAGTGCAAGTTGACAATGCCTACAGATGCTTAAAATATTGATACCCTCTGACCAAGCAATTCCACTTCGGAGACTTTATCCTATGGATATACATATGCAAATATATAGACTATAAATAACTGTTTCTTGTAGCATTTTTTATAATATTGAAAAGTTGGAAACATTCTAAATGTCTTTAGGGAAATAGTTTTAAAATTATGATTAATCTATAGAACAGAGTACAATACGACATGAACATTTCTTAAAATGACATGGATACATGTATATGACATGGAAAATTATATTATGAATAAAAAGTAAATTATAGAACAAAATGTATATATATATATATATATATATATATATTTTTTTTTTTTTTTTTTTTGTGAGGAGATCAGCCCTGAGCTAACATCCGCCAATCCTCCTCTTTTTTTTGCTGAGGAAGACGGCCCTGGGCTAACATCTGTGCCTATCTTCCTCCACTTTATATGGGACGCCGCCGCAGCATGGCTTACCAAGCAGTGCGTCGGTGCGCGCCCGGGATCCGAACCAGCGAACCCCGGGCCGCCGCAGCGGAGCGCGCGCACTTAACCGCTTGCGCCACCAGGCCGGCCCCAGAACAAAATGTATATTTTATTCCAATTTGTGCAAAAAAAATTATACGTGTGTTTATATCTTTGCCATATGTCTAGAAAGAAAGCTTGGAAGATATTAGCCAATCTATTAATAGTAATTTACTGTAAGGAGCAATTGATTATGAGCATTGGAGGTCAGGGGAGGGGAGGGCATGTTCTAGGTTATATTGCTTGAATTGTTGTAATATGCATGTATTATTTTGCACATACACAAACTCACAGAGAAAGAGTGAAAAAGAAATCTTCTACTCTCTGTCTGTGTCTGCTCACATTTTCCATTCAAAGAAAAATAAGACTTAGGCAGAAAGAAATTAGTTGGATGGTATAAAAATTAAAAAGTTGTTTATTTTTCTTTCTTTGCAGTGATTGCTTTGGTGCTGCATGAACAGTCAGTACAATCTATGTCCTTTTATCTTTCCCGTGAAGGCTAAATTTGCTGAAATGCAGGTTCAGGTTTCTCCCAGGGAAGATGTTCATTAATTCAAGTTGACATGATGTGGGAAGAATTCTCTCAATAGTTTTCTCTACTATTGCAGTAGAGTCTGTCATTCCCTGCCACTGCCCCTCCGGTGCACATAACCATTTGATGAAACGTTTGTTTTATCAAATAATTTTATGCTTGCATGGCTTGTCTTCCCATCTAAGTTTTTAGTCTGCTCAGAACCAGGTTCTGGGTCCTCTGTTCTCTCGCAATGCCTAGAACCAGGCAAAGGAATTAACCCAGTGAAACCTCAATTCGCGGACATTTAAATAATAGCGAGACGTATATCGGTATCTGCATGATCCCTGTTCCAAAAGAATGAAAGAGCACTCACCAAGTCTTGTTAAAAATCTTAGACTTTGGTCCTGAAGAGCCTGGACTGTTTCTATAAGACTCCTTAACCCAATTTCAAAGCTTCTATTTAAGTAAAAAATAATAAGACTCTAGATCTAGAATTTGATCCACGTCAGGAAAAATTCTTAAAATATACAATTATACACTGCTTAATAAATCTTCAGTGAACAAAGTATTCTCTAACAACAGTAACATGGGCATGCAGGAAACTGATACAGTAGTCCCCTTTTAGCCATGGTTCACTTTCCGCCGTGTCAGTTACCCACAGTCAACGGTGGTCTGAAAATATTAAATAGAAAATTCTAGAAATAAATAATTCATAAGTTTTACATTGTGCACCATTCTGAGTAGCATGATGAAATCTCACGACATCCCCCTCTGGCCCACTCAGGACATGAATCATCCCTTTGTCCAGAATATCCATGCAGTACACGCTACCCGCCCATTAGTCACGAAAGTAGTAATCTTGCTCATCAGATTGACTGTGGTGGTATCACAGTGCTTGTGTTCAATAACCCTTATTTTTCTTAATAATGGCCCCAAAGTGCAAGAGTAGTGATGTTGGCAATTTGGATATGCCAAAGAAAAGTTATTGTCGTTAATCTCTTATGTGCTTAATTTATAAATTAAACTTTATCATAGGTATGTATGTATAGGAAAAAACATAGACTATATGGGGTTCAGTACTGTCTGTGGTTTCAGGCATCCACTGGGGGTCTTGGAACGTATCCCCCGAGGATGGGGGGGACTATTGTAATCCAGTCTTTTCAATGCCAAAAGTAGTAATGGCATCTGAGAAAGTAGCCATAGTGCTGTTTCATATCTTCGACAGGTGGGTCTGAACTGGAATCCCACTAAGAAATGGGCCAACTCCCACAGCTACCGTCACCACCACCCACCCTACCTGCTCACCACCTCCCTCCTTGAGGTCTTGTCAAGAAGAGAAAAAGTGAAAAGACACAGCATAGCGCCTCCTACATCATTGTTACCTCTTGACAACAAAGTTTAATACCACGAAGCAAGTCCCTGAAATGAATCTTTTTTATTAGCAAAAGTATTACTTTACATTATTCTCAAATTCCTAAAAGGGACATGTAAGTACATTAACTCAAGGTAGACCAGCCAAGTAACATTACATAGCTAGGTGAGCCAGATACACTTCTATTAAAATAAATATTTAAGGATAGTCTTTGTACCTATAAGCTCATTCCTCTTTTTCTTGAAACATATGCTCTTCTCAATCTATCTGTCATTTACCTGCTTTTGAAAAAGATACAGCTTTTAAAAATAGTTTTATCCTAACTTAACTGTAAGAAAAACAGCAGCCCAACCTTGAATAGAAAAGGCAATTCACCCCCAATGTCAAGGAGAAATTAGAGAGTGGCGGGAACTGTGTCGAATACTACTGTTCACGGCCCTTGGAAATTGGGTGGAGGTCCACTACTCAGCTCCAGCCTCTCAGGGCCACAAGGGTATTATAGGTCCAGCAATACCAAATCTCTCCATTTTTCAAGAAAGACCAGAAGTTTAAATTTATGCTTTAGTGTTGAAGATAAATTTTTTTTAATTTAAACACTTTGCAGAGGCAAACAAAACACACCTTTTGGTTAGACTGGCCTGAGTACTCCTGCTTGGACCTCCACTAAACATCACTCTAAAGTAATTTTGTGTGTATGTGTGTGGGGTGGGTGTGGTGGTAGTGGAGAGCAAATCAATGCCATAATGTTATGTAGAGTGGAGAAAAAGCAGAAAGGAGAGGAATGTTAAAATTTAGTTCTACTAAAATTTGAGTTTATGCACTTTCATTAACCTCTAATGATAAATTAATCGAGATCATTTGGATCTTTTATAGAACTTCCCCTCTTTATGAAACCTATTATGATGAATTTTATTAATTTAGTACATGATATCTAAGATGGTTTTTGGTGATTTCAAACTTCTCAAAACCACCAGAAGAACATTACAAAATCACCTCCATATACTCTAATTCTGGTGTCAAGCTTAATCGCTTACTTGGTAGAAGGTGTCCTGGGATGGCTAATTTTATGTGTCAGCTTGGCTGAGCTAAGAGATGCCCAGATAGCTGGTTAAACATTATTTCTAGATGTGCCTGTGAGGGTGTCTCTGGAAGAGATTAGCGTTACCATTTGAATCAGTAGACTGAGTCAAGAAGATTGCCCTCTCCCATGTGGGTGGGCAACTCAGTGAGCCAATTCCTATAATTGATAAATAAATAAATAAATAAATAAATAAATAAATAAATAAATAAATCTATCCTATTGGTTCTGTTTCTCTGGAGAACCCTAACTAATATAGATTTTGGTATTTTGATGAGATTAGCATTTGAATTAATGGACTCAAGTAAAGTAGATTTCCCTCCTCAATATGGGCAGGCATCATTCAGTCTCTTCAGGGCCTGAATAGAACAAAAGAATGAGGAAGGAGGAATTCGTCCCTTTTTTTCCTGCTTCACTGATTGAGTTGGGATTCATCTCATCTTCTGCCCTTGGACTCTGATTTACACCACCAGCCCCCCTGGTTCTCGGGCCTTCAGACTGGGACTGAATTATATCACCAGTTTTCCTGGGTCTCCAGCTTACAGAGGGCAGATCATGTGCTTCTCAGCCTCCATAATCTCATGAGCCAATTTCTGATGATATGTCTCCATATATATATAATCTCCTATCAGTTCTGTTTCTGTGGAAGACCCTGACTAATGTCGGTCCTTTTCTGAACTACAGTAAAAATGTTGCAGACCAAACTGACTCTGTTTGGCCAACCCAGGGAGTTTGCTGATTTTCTTTCTCCCAGTTTGCATTGCCTCATGCAGTAGCTGTCAAAATCTCATCTTCATCAATGTTTCACTCCCACCATTCTATTCTTTAAAATCTTTAATTAATTTCTGGTTTGAAAAGAGTGTGTTTACAATTCTTCTTTATAAAAATATATTTAATTGAAACCTGGTGTTCAACTTATCCTTTTTAAATTTCAGTTGGTCCAACAGTTACCTAAACTTGACTACTGAAAGAACAACTCTAGTAAGAATAATCATTCCTAATCACTGGCCAATTGTTTAAAAAAAAAAATTCAAAGTATCTCAAATCATTGACCTCTAGTGCAGCTTAATAACAAGGATTTCTGACAGCCTACAAAGGATAAAAAGCTTTTTTTTCTTGATGATTACCCCATGGCTGCATGGTGGTGAAATGGGAAGGGTTTCAATGACTCAGTTTTGTAAAACACCAAAGATAAAAAAGACAAGTGAGCACAAGGAAACTAAGAAAGACCTACAAACTTCCTTATTTCAAAGAAGCAGAAACACTGGGAAATGGAAGTCAAGGGCCATACCATCCAGAGAGGGCTTTCAACTCTCTGATCTTCCAAGTCAGTGTTAGCTTTTTGATATTGACGAAATCATTTATTAATTTCCAGAATAGCAAACTCTCAGTCATATGCCCTGAAATGGAAAGATGGAGATGATATGGATAAATCAAATGGGAAAGAATCAGAGGAATAGTTTTGAACGTACACGTTCGGCTTAGGCAGGAACTTCACGCTTTCATGCAGTAACATTATATTTACTTTCCTAATCAAGTTTGACTTAGTTGAAATCAAAATTAGTTTCTGTTTCCTGAGCCACTGAAAGCAAGGGGAGATGACTTAGAACATTCTTCTGGCTAAAATGATTACAGCTGAACCAAGGACAAGCCACAAAGTAGAATCTTACACTCAGATAATGTGGAACTCAATTGAACACACACTCTGCGTAACAGAAATCCAACATTCATGACTAAAAGAACCCAACTCAAAAGCATTAGCATCACCTTCCTTCACTCCCACCAAGTGAAAATAAACTGGTGAATGGCTAAGCTCCAAAACAGTGAGTTGCTAATCATCATGGTTTTCATGCTTCTTTTAGAGGAAATGAGATATAATCCAATGCCTGCATGTGCCTTTTGAGGAAATTGCTCATCTGTCTAATTAAGTTCTTCTTTCTTCACAGGTCTGTGGATACATTCAGCAGACATATGGCTTCCAGAAAACCTTCTTGCCCTCTTTCTGTTAGTGATTGGAAATTTCTGATGTGATGGAATCTCCTGAAAATGGAGATTTTAATTCAAAAATTAATTCAAACGTGTCCACTTTCGGGAGATTCCATCACCTTGTATTAATCACTGGCTAAACTTCATTGACATTTCATTAGGAAAAGTCATTTCTTATTGAAGTACTTTTGGAAAATTGTAAATTAAAAGGCTTAAGAGCCTATACAAATGGCCTTGTGCCTTGTCACTAACATAGAGCATCTAACTGCTCACAGACTCCAAGTTTATATGTACTCAGGCAAGCACGTGCCAGCTTGTTTATTTGTTTTTCAGTGGAGTAATCATTGTACTTTGGCCTCTGCCCCTTTCATAATACACCACAGAGAAACTGTCCTCTGTCTTACCTTCAACCAATTAACCTTGCTTTATTTCCTTGCAAAGTTAGTACAACCCACTTCACTTCCACCACAATAATTTACCATTTCCTTCCTTCTAAGCCAAGCTCTTCATTTCTACCTCAATTAAAGAACAATGTAATAGACATTTACAGAGTCCTATGTCAGATCCTGGGGACAGAAAACAAAATAAGACAAGGGTTTTGCCCTCAAGGAGCTTGCAATCCAATGAGAAGAAAAATACAGAATTAACCAAAAATCCCACATCCAACTACAGTAGGAACAACAAAAAAACTCTTATAAATAGCATGTTAAAGAAGCAAAGAGGAAGTAGCAAGCCATCATTATTCTCTCTACCTATGAAAAAAAAAATTATTACTTTGAAATGCTTATATATTTTGTAAATAATACTATTCAAATATGAGGTCATACATACGTAGTGAGAGGAGGGTGGTTAGTAAACGTGTCATGCTCTCCCACTGACCTATTATACCTAAAATACTTACAGGAAGGAAAATTGATTCTTATTTATTAAGTTATATCCATACAGAATACAATGATAAATGAGATTAAAAGAAACAAAGATCATAGCACTGCAGTCTATTGAAGCTAATGAAACACACACGCGTGGTGCACGCGCGCGCACACACACACACGCCCCAAAAAGCATAATATAGTAATAACAGAAGAGGCTTGGAACTCAAGTCTCATTTGGTTTTACCATTCCCTTAGCCCACCTTGAATCAAAACTCCGCAATATCTTAGATGTGTTGAAAGGCATCACAATAGAGATAATTACGGGCCTTCAAGCAGATCTCTGGATTTGAGATTTAACATTCCAGTCGTTCTGGAATGCTTTCAGCTCTATTCATGTACACCAAAATGGTTGGAAAAGGATTTAGTTCATCTTTGTGCAACCCAAGCCTGTAGGCTTCTAACATCTGCTACATTTATAGGTTGAGAGCAGATCCAGGCATGGTCAGTACCATTCCATTCAACAATTATTTGAGCCCAGGGAGTCATTATTTGAACATGTATTATGCCCCATCCCATAATTACATGGTTGCTGAGGGAAGCAAAGAGACACCATGGCACAAAAATATTCACAAAGGGGCTGACTGATCTCTTGTAATACTAGTCACCACTTATCCCACTCCACTTCACCCTAACTTGTGTCTCTGCCCATCACATCAATACCAGCTCTGACTGATGGCACAGACCTTGTAGACATTTAATCAAACTATGCAAATGCGATGCAATAGACTGCCAAGCAAAACGACAAACATTGCAAAAGTTGTAGGATTTCATAAGATTGATGAAAGTGATGCTGAAAAACTTCTTGGATCACAAAACAACACACAAAAATTGGCAGAGGTATACCTATTAAAAATTAATGAATAGGGAGTCAACAAGGATACTGATGTGATAGGCATGGCAAAAAAGAACTATTTGATAAAAAGGATTAAGAGAGGACTTTAGGCAGGAATTTAGGCAGACATTTAGGAAAATTGGCGAAGCCCTCACTTAAAGCCAAAATTACCTCTATTGTGATAACATTGTAAAAGGCATACATACCTTAAGTGAAGATTTTGATATTGCTATCATATGATTTTATTGGAAAAATTAGTCTGGAAAAGAATGATCAGTGTTTGATTCATCTTTGTTTGTTTTCTTAAAGTACTAAATATAATTTAAGTTAAATGTATTTAAATGAAAGAATAAACAAATTATCACTATGAGATTTAGTTTCCCTTTGAAGATACAGAACATATCATGGTTCTTTTAATTATTTTTTAAAATATTTTAAGTGGATTCATTTTCAGGAGCTTTAAAAAAATTATATATATATATATACACACACACACACACATACATGTATATATGTTTAAAGCTCCTGAAAATATGTATATTTATATATACATGTGTTTACTAATTTTCCTTGGATAATGAGGACCCCACTGTTCCAGCCATGGTCCTTGCCCCAAAGAAGCTTCTAAAATTCTGCTAGGCTGCATCACCCATCAAGTCACAGGTGAGTACTGTGACATGACCCAGTGCAGAGGGATTCATCTGAATGTTGCACCCACATACCCATGCTCAATTAACTTACTGTTGATGGGAAGGTTTTGCTTCTTATTATAACCTAGACATTTCCTTTGATTAAAAGGAAGGCCCTAGCACACTAAATTCATTTTCCCAGGACTAATGAAAGAACATCCATCAAAGAAAAAGGTCTCTAATTGTTGAATTCTAGTTTATGTACCATGGGTAGCTAAGGATGCTTAATTGGAGGGGTCAGATGCAATGCTATGAAGCACATGTAAGGGTAAGAGGATCCTGCCCCAAATCAGCCTTCGGGCAGAAAATGTAGCCTCCTCCCCTGCGAATGCCCTGGCCGTCTGACCATGGCAAACTTGCTGGAGCTCTATCGGAAAAGCACTGCTCTCTCTCCCATAGGCTACAAACCCCTCAGTGGGAAACAATTTTGTATGATTCCTTTCCTTCTGAAGAGGTAACCTTGTACAGTACAAGGATCCCAGATGTTTTAGAGTCAGACAGGCTGAGCTTCAAATTCCACCTTTGTATTTACAAGCTGTGTCATTTGGACAAGTTTTCTATCTTTTTAAAGCCTCAGTTTCAACTCCGTGATATAAAAGTAATAAAGTCTACCTTGTGGAGTTGCCAAGAGACAGCAAATGAAGCAATGACTCTGAATGCCCAATAATGTGCAAGCTTCATTGTAGGAAGGGTTTTGAAAAAATGTTAGTTCCCACCACTTCCCCCACGACAAGAAAGATTATGGGGAAGCATAACCCCTCTGGCACCTGGTGGGAAAAGAGGAACCGAAAGGCGATTAAAGGGAGCATAAGAGGAAATGCCGAGGGTGACACAGACTAACTTCACCAGCACCACCCCCACTCTCCCATTTCACCCAGGACTGGTCCTAATCTCACATGGAAATGAGGGATAAGAGACACTTGTGTCAGACAGAAAGTACAAACTCAGTACATCTGACTCAGAAACTGGGCCAAGCTGCCCAAAGCAGATAAAAAATATAATCACTCCGATCTAACTCAGAGGCCTCAGAGTCCGGTCACTCCCAGCTGAGAGGTTCTCCTATCGTCAGAAGGAAACCCACTCTGGCCTCCATGTGACAGTTGCTAATGGTTTCCTAATCTTAGTGTCAAACATGATCTTTTCATGAATGAGGTTTGGTTTTTTTTTAAGATGGTATATGAAAGGAGGTTTCTTCCAGCACTTGGAAAAACAGAGACGTTCAACAAAAACTGGTCAACATTCATGTTAGTCTTCATCTTCAAGGTCTGAGCACTTTCAGCTACAATCAGGCAACAAATATTTATTAAGCCCTGAAAATATTTGCTGTGTCAGGCACTGTGAGTGATAGAGAAGAGGTGGAGGGTGCGAATTCCACTTTCAAGGAAATTGCAACCACCTAAGACACACAAGACCTACCCCTGTATGAAATAACTGGCCAGTGGGACAAAACAAAAACATCTATATTCAAGTGACAGTGTGCAAGAATGCCTCCTGCCTTAGAGAGTTGTCATGAAGCTCAAATACAAGGATCAACAGAAAACTACTAGCAGGAACATGTGTGTTTAACAAATTAATTTCCCCCTCCCCCTAGGAGACAATCTAGGGAGAACAATGTCAAAGCCAAGGCAGCAGGCAGTCACAAGGAGAAGGTTATCAGCTGCAAATGCAGCTGAGAGATTTTGACAAAAAGGAAGTCACAACTGACCTTTTAGAGAAGTGTTTCTGGAGTGTGATGAAGATCAAAGTCAGTTAATTGCAAAGAGTTAGGAAAGGAAGACATATCTAGGAAGTATAGCCAACAGGCATAAACTATGCCTTTGAGAGGCTTGGGAGGGAAAAAGAAGAGAGAGAAACATAGGATCTAGTGATGGCCATTCTGTTTCTTTTTTGTGACATGGAGTTCTATTTAAAAGGCTTCTCTACAAAGGCGGAAAGAATTAAAATATTCTAGAACCTACCATGGCTCTAATCTGAAGCCAAGAAGGCAGCCACATTGCCTCGTGCCTGCAAGGAACTCAAAGGTAGGTGGAATCAATTCCTTTTTTTCTTTTTAATCAAAAAATTCTTAAATAAAAATAAAATAGCTTCCCCAGGATTTTTCCAAAACAATAAATAGCCTCGTTTATTTCATCAGAATTCTACATAACAAGGCAAAATAAGATCAAGGTTAATTAGTTTTATCTGCCAGAAAATTAAGGGACTTCTGCCTAGAATCCTGCTAATCTCTGTTAAAATTATTAAGAATTAGTTTACACTTGAAGTCAATAAGCATTGACTTATTACATTGGCTTTTTATATCCCTCATATCACTGAGTAAATGTTATAGGAAGTACATGGACGTTCATGACAAGCCCTTTGCACTCCGGAGACTTCAACTCAATAGAGACGACAGAAAATGTATACATAACTTGTGTATAAAAGATACTGTGGCCTATTTATTAAAGGGGTAAAGATGTTAAGAGGAGAAGAGAGGTTAATTCTGGACTGGGAGAGCTGAGTTTTCGTGGAGGAAAGATAGATTTAAGTTGGGCTTTCAAGAAAACAGAAGAGTTTCCAAAGCAGATATGGCAGGACCACAGAGGGGTGAGAGAAGGTGCAGTTCCACTGGAGATAAGGCAGGAAGAACAAATGAACAAAACCAAGGGTAACGAGAACAGTCATAAGCAAAGGACCATACATAACAGCCTAAAAAGACAGTCAAAATAGCCACTATACCAAAATGGACTTGACTAAATCCAAGCCCTCTAGATAGAAGATCTGTACCTCCAGGCCTTTCGGTCTAATTCATTATTGTGTTATTACTCATCCCACTGTTTCCTAACTTCAATATTTCAGCTCTAGGGTCTGTTTGTTTTCCCATTGTACTCATACAGCAGAAAGAGGAAATAACTCATCCAGCGGTGGGGATTTCTTAGTAGGGTTTTGAAGAGAGATGCTGGGGGTGGCTGACTCTGCCAAAATGTTTCCTTTTTCTCTTGCTGTTTGTCAGATATGCTGTTGAGCAACTCTGGTGAGTGTCATCAACATGCAATCTCATCTGATTTATCTTCCTTTACTCACTCAAACTCAGCCCTTTGCCTTTTTTTTCTGGGTTCTTTTAGAGTTTCACAACCTCTTACCTTTAATCGCTGAGTAAGTGCAAAACATCTGTGTATCTGGCCTTAGATACTATAATCTCCAAGAAAAAGGACTCACAGTCACAGAGAGGGCTGTGGCTACTTATCCTGCCTTAAATTTTGCTTTGCCATTATTTCACTTTAAAATTACATTTCTATTTTTCTCACAGATTCAGATTCAAAACAATAAATTTCTGTGGCTGTCTTTTTCTCCAAGTCCCTCCCTTTTGAAATGTGGATGACTGAAATAAACATTCTTATGAGCTCCACTGCGCTCCTAGTATGTTTCTCTCCAGAGACCCATAAAAAAATTCCACACCAATAAGCCATTGATGCAAGTATAGGCAATGGAATATTTGTGTCTAATGGGATTCTAAAACCAACTTTCAATCACACAGATAGAAGAAATTAACTTCATTTGTAGGTCAAAAGCTTTTACAGTGTCCTAGAGGCAGGGCTACCATCGTTACTTCCTTCACCCAGCTAGCACAGGTATGGAGCCTTTATAGTTTAACCACAAATCGACCTGACTTTCCTTGGATCAGCCAAGAAAACTCTCTCTCCTCCCCCAATCTCTGATCTCTGTATCCATCTCAACAAGAAGAAAAATGGTTTGGATTTTGGTAGACATTTCTAGAGCAAAATTCTAGATCTGATTGTTAAATAAATAAATACAGTTTGAGCCTAGTGAAAGATATGACTGTGCTAAAAATGGCTAAATAAAGCAGGTAAGAAAAACCAAGGCAATGTGTTGATAATCTAAACAGTCTATAGACCCCAGTTTTATAGACCCTGCCACTCCACGCTCATGTCTAGACTCACAAGCTTTGGGGCAACAGCATTTTTAAAGCATTCACTTAAACTAGGAGAGACTGTAAATGCATTAAAAAGTTTCTACAACCGCCTCCACATCCCTGGATGCAAGCTCCACTCTACCTATTATCTTTTTATATAAATATCTTCTCCTGCCCACAAATCCTGAAAGAGTCAAATCCTGGGAAGTCACTTGTTGTCTCTGTCAACATACAAAGGAAGTACCCGCTGTAAGATGTTTCCTGCCTGAGGCCATCTTTGCTCCCATGTTTGCTGCTGTATCCACAAAGACTTCAAAAGCACCTGGAGCTTAGTAGGAGTTTAGTCAATATTTGCTGAATACTGAATGAATTAACAAATAAAAAGTTCTCATTGTCAGTGAAGTGTTCTGTTTTTTTTTTTCTTTTTGGTGAGGAAGATCAGCCCTGAGCTAACATCTGATGCCAACCCTCCTCTTCTTGCCAGGTAAGATTGGCCCTGAGCTAACGTCACTGCCAATCTTCCTCGACTTTATATGGGACGCCGCCACAGCATGGCTTGACAAGCGTGCGTCAGCGCAGGCCTGGGATCCGGGGCTGCGAACCCCGGGCCGCCGCAGCCAACACGCACTTAACCGCTGCGCCACCGGGCCGGCCCCATTGTGAAGTGTTCTCTTAACTGTCCACCTTGCCACAAATCAGTCTTGCTGTAACCGTCAATCTCTGTTCTCTCTGAATCCTTGCCATTGGCTTCCTTTTAGGCTCCCAAGTATTTCCAACCTTTTGAGTTTTAGCCTGGATTTGGCCCACAGGCACCAAACAGACAAGCAACTTTTTTATGGTTATCTTGGATTAGACTTCATTAAAATGGCTTCAATACTTCACTACCTGGCTTACCTTGGTTTTCACAGTCCTAAATTCCGGAGCTACATTGACGGAAATCTATATATAGCATGATGATATAAAAGAGCGAAAATGTGGGGGGTTACCAAAGGTGAGAGCCAGTCTCCAAGATGCCTCCCAACAACAGATGACTCCTAGTCTGTGGGCCCTCGTACTATCCCCTCTCCTTGAGTAGGGGGCTGGACTTAATGCTCACTCCTAACACATTGAATACTGTAGAAGTGATAGTATATCACTTCCAAGATTTGTTTATAAAAGACTGCTGATTCAATCTTGTAATTTCTCTCTCTCTGTCTCTCTGTCTTTCTCTACTCTTGGATCACCTGCTTTGGGAGAAACCAGCTGTTATGTGGAGCAGTCCCAAGGAGAAGCCCATGGGGCAAGGAACTGAGGCCTCCTAGCCAACAGCCTGTGTGGAACTAAGGTCAGCCAGCAACCATCTGTGTGACCTTGGAAGTGGATTCTCCAGCCGCAGTCAAGCCTTGAGATGACAGCAGTCCTGGGTCACAGCTTGATACAGCCTCATGAGAGACCCTCAGCCAGAATCACCCAGCTATGGTAGCCCAGATCTCTGACCCACAGAAACTGTGAGATAATAAATGTTTGTTGTTTTAAGCTGCTAAATTTTGGGGTTATTTGTTACATAGCAATAGATAACTAATACATTAAACTAGGGGTCAACAAATGCTTTCTTAAAGGGCCAGGTAGTAAATATTTTGGGATTTGCACGCCATACAGTGTCTATCGCACTCCTCGGTTCTGCCATTGCAGCCCAAAAGCAGTCAGAGACAGCGAGTAGATGAGTGTACATGGCTGTATTCCTATAAAAGTTATGTTACAAAAACAATCAGCCAGCTGTGGGCTATAATGTGCCAACCCCTGCACCAAGCCAATGTATTTTCAGTCTTTATAATCTCTAATATCTCATTGTCCTGCAGCTACCCTATCAAGAGACAAACATAGCCAATCCAGATCACAAAGTTTCTTCTGTAGTGTGAAGAGGACACTCTTCCCCATTATTACTTTTTAATTATTGTTAAAAAGTGAGATTGGTGCTCTGGGGAAGGGAAAGTAACACACGGGGAAAGTCCTTTCTAGAGTTGGAGAAAAAATAAAAATCCAGATCTTTTTATCCCAGGAGAGTTTAGAAAGAGAATAAAGGGAGGCAATGTGAGGAGATCAGATGTCCAGGTTCTACAAACCCTAGCCAAACACTGTGCGCAGAGATGGGGAAAATGCTCTAGGTACATCTAGATAGGCGCGAGAATTCCAAGAACTTCAGAACTGGTCACCCAATTGCCTGGGTAGAGTGGAAGGCTCAAAGCCTCTAGGAGAAACCCTAGCCATTTGGGCCAAAATGGCACAAGATTGATAGCACGATATCGGTTAAAGGAGCCTAAAATAAGGTTTATAGTCTCCCATGGATTGGACACAGCAGACAGAGGATACAAAAGTTCTCACCTGGCCCCCAGAAATTGCAGAAGTGCTAATAAGACCTCTTGTCAGCAGAGCCTAGGGCTGGTTAAGGATTAGACCTCAATGACCAGAGACAATGGCAGGGTCTGGATTAGGCAGTACGGAAAGAGACTAGATTTTTACTTCTTTTTCTTCTCCGGAAAGAATTCTTCCTGCATCTTATTTTTCTTTTCCCCAAACCACCATTCACACAGGGCATGGCCAAAGGTCGGGAGGACCAGCTACAACACCAGCACATTTAGCAGAGGCCAACAAGCAAAGATTAGTGGAAACAGATCCATAACCAGAGGCTTCCCATGGATAAGCTACCTCTTCCCCATTCCCAAGAAAATATTTGAGCCCCCCTCCACCCCATGGGCCTAAGGGACATCTTGGGAAGAACAGAGAAAGAGAAAGGAAATCTGGGAGGGCAAACATTTAACCAAAAGAGATTGAGTTACCTCAACACACAACTGTTTAAATCAGAAGGGGTTGAAATAGTTTAACCTGATAAGTTTACATAGTTTTCCACGCTAGCCAGAGGGATGGGGGCTCATGAGAAAGTTTATCTCAGCTATTGTATTAGTTTTCTATTGCTGCCATAACAAACCACCACAAACACAGTGGCTTAAAAGGACACAAATTTGTTATCTTACAGTTCTGTGGGGCAGAAATCCAGCATGAGTCTCACTGGGCTAAAATTGAGTGTCAGAGGCTATTTCCTTTCTAGAGGCTCTAAGCGAGAATTCCTTTCATTTTCCAGCTTCTAGAAATGGCTTGCATTCGTTGGCTCCTGGCTCCCTTCTCCCGTCTTCAAAGCCAGGAATGTGGCATCTCCCTGACCATGTACCCATCGTCACATCTCTTTTTCTCACCCAGCCTGAAAAAGTTCTCCACTTTTAAGGATTCATGTGATTAAGCGGGACCCACCTATCATGTAAGGTGACATATACGGGTTCCATCTGGACATCTTTGGGGCAGGAGGGCAATATTCTGTCTACCACAGCTATGGGAAATAAAGGAGCTACACTCCATTTCAATTTGTGCTATCAGTGAATTTGGGAACCTGATGATAATAATACCCAATATTTAAGTATAATTTATAACCTGCACATATTGTTATTTATAAACCTTCCAAATACAGCACATTCTACATGAGTAGCTAATTCCTTAAACTTCTCAACTAATCTTAAATTAAAAATTCATGAAAAAAATACATGAACTATGTCTATTGGAGGCAGCAACCTCGCTCAAAAATAATTCAAGGGCTCTTTCAAATGTTCATCCAACCAAAAGCCCATTTCCACCTAGAATTCCAAACAGAAAGGTATGAACCCTGTGTAATCAGTGAGAGATAGACAAGACTCTTCTGTGAAAGGGTCTAAAAACTCCCTGAAACTCTGATTTGTTTCAATCAAAACCTAAGAAACCAGTATGACTGATCATTAAATTAGGCAGCCTAATAAATTACTGAATGGCACCACCCACATAAATCAGATAGGAGACTCCTACCAGAATAACACTTAGTGTTAAGAATAACACTTAGTGTTAAGAATAACACTTGCTATAAATTATGTGCACTCTAAATGAACTAATAATACCGTTATTATAAACATTAATGTGTACATATTGTTTGAGAGTTTTGTGTTAGTTTTGTTTTGTTGGAGTGCTTGTTTTTTGTTTCAAGGGCTTTCTTCTTAGTTTTCAGATGAAGACTGTTATCGAAATTGAAACTATATTATGAGGTTTATTACTGTTATTTTTTCTAGCCATCTCTTTATTACTAGAATTTTTGGAAAAGATATTCAATACTCATTTATTGATTCAAAGAAAATACATTCATGTTGTACATGACTGCCTTATCTCAAATAAGTTTTTAAATATACGGTTTACCGAAAGTTAGACCAGTTCCGCAAAATGATGTTCCAGAGATAGAGAAGGAAACAACATATCTGTCAGTGAACACATCTAGAAGTTTCTTTGGAGAAATTAAATGCTTGGGGTTTACGTTGATTGTAGTTATCATTGATGTCATATACATTGATAGCGTTGCTCTTTTTTTTTTAATAAAATATTCAGCTTAGTGTAGTTGCACGGAAGCCTAGGTTTCATGTCTTTTTGTGCACTGAGAGGAATTCTCTTCAGTCTTTTTCTAAAGCTTTCTTTCCAGGCAAGTTTTTATCCATTCTGCACAAACTATTCATTCTATAGAAACTTCCCTCAGAAGGAGGGAAAAGACTAAAACATTATACTTTTTAATTATCACCTCCATTTCTGAAACTTCTCATATTCTCTTTTGTCTGGTCACCTGAAGACTTAAAGAGAACAACACAGTCAGGTCATTTGACAAACACTAGTCACCTACGATGAATGAGGCAGCATTGTGTGGATATTTATTGTACATAATACGCCTTCAAGTAGCCAAACCAAACATGGACACAATAAAGAGAAAGGTTATAAAGGAACATAAGAAATATAAAATTAAATATTGTGGAAATGTCAAAGAAGGAGAGGGTCCAGCTGGGTAGATAAAGGAAAGTTCAGTGCAAGGGTGTGATATTTGAACTGAGCCATGAATGGTTGGGAGCCTGTAATGATTGAGGGGAAAGATTTACCAGTCATCAGGAACAACAATATGAATTCTTAATTTTGCAGGGATTCAGAAACAACACACATGTTCCTATCCTTAGCAAAATGTAGCAGATACAGATCTTAATGACCACACAGAGTAGTAGAAAGAGCATAAGTTTTGGATATAAAAAGACACGGTGGGGCCAGCCCAGTGTCATAGTGGTTAAGTTCCCGTGCTCCGCTTTGCAGCCTGGGGCCCGGACCTACGCACGGCTCATCAAGCCACGCTGTGGTGGTGTCCTACATACAAACTGGAGGAAGATGGGGACAGATGTTAGCTCAGGGCCAATATTCCTCAGCAGAAAGAGATGAGGAGAAAAGACCTGAGGACTAAGGAGTGAGTCCAGTCACCATGCGGTCACTTACAATTTTATTACCTTAGAGAAATTACCTAACCTTTCTGAGTCTCAGTTTAACACTCTGTACACATCAAGAGTGATAAAAACAAGTTGGCAGCGTTGCTTGTATTTGTAAGCAAGAAGCAGAGCTCCTGGTACAACATGATATGTTTGAAATAAATGTTAATTATTTTGTTATTATAAAGTTTCTCCATAACAAATATACCACAGACCTAAGCACTTCCTTATATGTAGTTAAATTTCCTCCTTTAAGATTACTCTACATCTAACTTCTAAATTTTCTTTCTAAAATTAACTCTGGGATCTAGAGACTAGAATAACAGAAATCTCATATGCCATTTTTCCAGGAGCAAGCTACTGAAAAACTGCTAAATATAGAATATGCAAAGAGGAGGGACATGGAAAATCGTGGACATATAGGAAAATTATGGCTGTAAAACTTCAAAGTCACATTGCAAAATGCCAAGTGCATTTCCTATAAAGCTTAATTGTATTTATTTACAGGAGAAATATTTTGGAAAGCTGGGTTTGAGAAGTTCCTCACATTTTGGCTTCCTACTTATGCTGGAACTTCACTATCAGTCCTCACACTGGAGATGTATCATTATCTAAACAATCATTTCCATTTCGCAGAAATCCCAGGACTGTTTTTCTAACAATTGAGCCATAACAGTGCTGTTCCCATGGTTACCAAGAGTTCTAATTTCAGTTCCTCAATATGCATTTTATCACATAAGATTGTACAGTCCTTCAGAATTGGCCACTCTTAGTTCCCCATGCTCTTTCTATTATTTCTCTCCAAGTTTCTCACAATCTGCATTTAAACTTCCTGTTTTGCTCATTTTCTGACTAAATAAAGTTTGCGTACCCAATCTATATAGTCATCATGTTTGTTGCCAATAAATTCAAGGCAATGGAGCGAAGTAAAGGGGCAAGAATTGGGCAAAGATTAGAAGATCAGCTCCTCATCACTCTCCATGACCCTAGATTTAGCCCCATGATCATGGTGGAAAAGGAAAGAGGAACATGAATCCCAGACTATGGGGTCCTCGGGGATTTACTGATTCTATTGTATCTCAGTTTGAATTTCTCGGCAACAAAGGAATTTGGTGCTCACAGCTCTGAAAAGTGCTTTCTCTAGATATTGGGGTCTTATACCAGAGTCCACAGAATAGGCTTTAGAAGTGCTCATCAAGTGCCTGACATTATGTGTAGAGGTGTGTGTGTGTGAGAAAGAGAGAGTGAGCGAGAGAGAGAGAGACTCCATGTGGCTGAGGGAATTTGCTTTTATGGGGAAAAGATTCACAACATTAATCAGATTCTCAGAAACATGTGTACAGCAAAGATGGTTTAAAAGAGCACTTCTCTTGGACAAGATCTGTGTTTCAGGAGAGAACTCTGAAGGGCCAGGTTGTTAATAAAAATATTTTTGGTAAAATTAGTATTATATTCTCAGTCACTGAGGGAGTATTAAAATTTGGTGTAAAATTTTTGGAAAATCGACAAGGAAATGTATAACAGGACCCATAAAGATGTTCTTCCTCTTGGATCTAGTCATTGCACTGCAAGGAATATATTTTTAGAAAAAAATTCAAGGAAGGCAAAAATGTAAAGAGATGTTCATTTTGATATTATGAATGATAGGAAAAATTAAAATCCAATATTAGAGACTGGTTTGTAAATAATGAGACATCAATACTATGAAACATTATAAAGCCATAACTACAAATATTCTACAGGAAAATATAAAACATTTATGATGAAATATTATATGAAATCACAAAGAAATACAAGTATGTATAATACGAGTGAAATATGAAAAAATATATATACATTTGAATAATAATTTTCAAAATAGTTGTTCTAAAGTAGTGGGATTTTGTGTGATTTTGTTATTCTAAAATCCTCCCAAATTTTAATATGCTATTAAGTAAATGTTGAATTAAAAATAAAACAGAAATTTCTGTTTAAACTTGACAATTTGAACATATGTTTTGATCTTCATTCCTTTCCCACACTTCACTTAAATGACACTGGAGATATGAAAAATAGGCATAAATCTACAAGGAAAATGAGGACACAGAAGGAAACAACAGCATCAAAATTTTGGAATCTATAAAGCCAACAAATGAGGGTGACTAACTTATTAAAAACGAGAAAAGTTAAACATACGCCAACAATGGAGTAAGATCAAGAATAAACTTATTTACATCAAAGAATCCTGGAAAGTTTCAAAATTGAATACATTTATTACCTCTCACAGAGATGTAAAGATGTGGCCAAAACAGATACATATTTGAAAGTAACTTCTGAATCAGAAGCCAAAAGACCCACTCCCTGCCCAGATTCTCTTCTCCCAACCTGCTCAGCCAGAGAACTTTCTCTTCCCCACCCAACAAAAAACTACTCATTGGAGAGATTGAAGTAGAGGGATCTTATACTGTGAACAGCTGAAGTCAGAGGTGACATACTGAAAATAAAGCATTCACGTGACTATCGCTATATTGAATAGTGGGATCCCTTCCCTTTTCCTCACTTGGCTCCCAGAATGCGACAGTAGCCAAGACAGGCCCCTGGGCAGGAAATCTTAGGATGACCAGACTATGAGAAAAGATCTACAGATACTGGTGGTTGTGGATCTCCCAGTGAAACATCCCAATCCAATCATGCTGGAATAAAGACTGTCAGAGCTCCCAGATAGCCTTTTCATGCATCAAACTTAAGTATGAGTGGACACCCAGAAGACACAAGACATTTGAAGAAAATCTCGAACAAGAGGGATAGCAACCAAAACAAACAGTTAAAAGAAAAACTGGGAGGGATGAGACAGGGTAGAGACAGAAAAACACTTCTTCAAATAAATTAATATTCCCAGAGAGATAAAAGAAGATATTGCAGCTATGGAACAAAAAGCAAGATACTATTTTTAACAGAACATTAAGAATACAAGAAAAAGCTTTTGAAATTAAAAGTCTGATTTCAGAAATTTAAAACTCAATAGCAGGATTGGAGGGTAAAGTGGGGACAGCAATCTAGAAAGTAAAACAAAAGACAAAGAGTTAGAAGCCAAGAAAAACAGGCCAGAATGTCCAATATTTAACCAACAGAAGTTCTACATAAAAAGAATAGAAAAACAAAGAATAAGATTTTGTCAAAGAAATAATCCAAGACAAGTTTCCAAGAACTGAGTTTGAAAGTACCCACCAGATTCCCAATACAATGAATACACAAAAGTCCACATCAAGGTGTAAAAACATGAACTTTCAAAATACCAAGAGTGAAAAGATCTCAGATCTTTCCAGATCAGAAAGAAAAGCAGATCAGAAGCCAAGAATCAAAATGACATCATACTTGATTTTCCAGTGGCAATCCTGGTGGTGAAGCAATGCTTGGAAAATTCTAAGAGAAAATGACATTCAATATTGAAGTCTATACCCAGACAAATTATGCGTCAAGAGTGGGAATAGACTAAAAATATTTCACATATGAAAAGTCTCAAAAAATTGTACTTCCCAAGCTCCTTTTCCCTGGAACTAGTGAAAAGGGTAAACTAGGAAAAAGGAACCAGGAGATGGGAACCAGGTAACAGAGTCTCCAACAGAGGAGAGAGGTCAAGGGAATCTCCATACCCTCCCTCATGAAGGGAGATCCGAAAGAAACACCAGTGCAGCTGGACTAGAGAGTATCAAATCCACCCATCCAGGAGGAATAACTCCAATGCTTTCAAATAAATTTAAGAGATTATTTGATATGCTTGAATGCACTGAGAGAAGATATATTATTCTGGCAAAAAGGTTGGAGTTGGACTGTGACAGGCACTCAGAAAACTAAACAAAAGAGAAAAAGCTAGACAATGATGACTCCAGGAAAAAGAAAAGTAACATAGAAAGGGAAAAGAAATTAGACTACATTACAACTGTGAATAAAGTCTATATCATTACAAAAATATAAACACTGAATATTGATTTAATTAAAAGAATGACAAGAGTATATCTGGAAAGTGGGGAAGGAAAAGTGTTCCAGTGGAGAGGAGGGAGAGGCATGTATTACAACTTAAATCCTTGACTTCAGAGTAAGAAATTAATAGATGGTATCTAAAGTGGAAAAAAATGTCAGTGTAAGCACGTTATTTAGAAACGTGGAAGCAAATACTAGAAGAAATTAAAATAAAAGTGAAAATTGAGGATAGAGAGGAGTTGGGGAGACGACTTGTTTTTGCAAGTAAGCCTTATTAACTGCTTGCTTTTGAATCTATTTACATGCATAATTTGTACAGAATGAAGAAAACAAAGTCAAAAGAAGAAAACAATTGTAAAACAGGTAAAATAGAATGAAAAGTAAATCTAAGTGCTTTCCTAGATTCAGTTTTACAAAGGTTAAATATTCCAGATGACATTCAAATCGAAAATGAAACCAGCAAAAAAAAAAGAGAGGGAGGCTAAAATGATTTAAAAAAAAAAAAATGGAGCCGGCCCAGTGGCACAAGCAGTTAAGTGCAGGCGCTCCGCAGTGGTGGCCTGATCGCCAGTTCGGATCCTGGGCGTGCACCGACGCACTGCTTGTCGCTGTGGTGGCGTCCCATATAAAAAGTAGAGGAAGATGGGCACGGATGTTACCTCAGGGCCAGTCTTCCTCAGAAAAAAAAAAAGGAGGATTGGCATCAGATGTTAGCTCAGGGCTGATCTTCCTCACAAAAAAAAAAAAAAGAAAAAAGCCTCATAAAGGGAATTTGCCAGGACTAAAAAACATGAATATTCCCATAAAAATGTTCTATTAAGTGCCTTGAACAATGACACATTGAACTTAGACACATCATTATAAAATTTTAGAACACAAAGGATAGAGAAAAATCTTAAAAGTTTCTAGATAGAGAAAAACATAAGTGAGACTAAGGCTGGCATCATATTCCACATGAGCAACACTGACTATTTTTTTCATTCTGTTCTCCTTAGATTTGCTTTGATTTTCCTCCTAACATTGATATAAATGTTTATTTTTTATCTTTCTCTTCAAATAATGAAAACATTGCAAAGTTATACATGTAAATATATTAAAAAGCCGACAGTTAATAAGATACTTTAAAAAACAGCAGTCACAATGCAAAAAAAATGGCTTTAATTTTAGGGAAAATAATTTTAAACCTATAGTTCTATATCTAACCAAAGTAGTAGTCAGACATAATGTAGAATAAAAGCATTTCAGATATATAAAGACTCAGAATGTTTACTTCCCATACATCCTCTCTTAGGAAATTACTTAAGGATGTTTTCCAGGAAAACAAGAGAGGAAACTAAGAAAGGAGAACTTCAAGCCAAGAAATGGGGGACCCATGCCAAAAAAAAAAAAAAAGAATTATCAGTCCCTGGATGAAAACTGCAAAAAGTTCAAAAGAACAATCAGCCCAGATGGAGCAGAGAGACACCCAGGAAAAATAAAGACTTCTTAAAGTTGGCACTTTCTTTAGTAAGTTGAAAGATCTTAAGGATTTAATAAAGGGAGACAATGAAAATTAGAAACTAAAAAAAGCTATTTAAGAATGGAAATTAGCATGCCACGTGATATGCTATGAATGATTTTTTAAAACCATAAAAATGTAAATAGCATTTATTTATTTACAAACTCTAGACACAGCCTATACATAGAAGTCACAAATCGGTGGCCCAATGGGCTTCATTAACTAACAGAAGTGTTTTATTTGACCTGCTATGTGTATGTGTGTGTGTGCATTTTAATTGAATGAGCTTGCAGTACTTTTAAATCAGAATTATCAGACTTCTCTTAAAACACTAGCATATTTTGCATCACTGGGTCCATATTCACACAGGCAACATTCAGCATACACTCCCCACATTACCGAAGGGATGGGTCAATCCTTTTAACTCATGCTTGCCCGGTCTCCGCAGCTTTTGAAATTTCAACATCTCCTATGTACAGAGCACTAAAGGTTCAATTATGGTTACAAAATAATAAAAAAATATTATCAATATTTCTTGACAATATAAAAATTACCAATGACTGAAGTTAGGAGTTGAAGGATGAGGTGAAATGAAGGCAAGAATAGAAATGCTAATTCCTTCATCTTTCAAATTTGAAAATCAAGAATTGATAGAATAAGGTATAAATGTGAAGATACATTATTTACAGTTATAAAAGTCACAAATAGAAGAATTAAAAATAATAGTATAACTATATTGGGATGGGGACAAAGGAAGTGAGAGACTGATTTAAGTGTCATAGCAGATTGTGCATAGACGCCTAAAATTGGTAAACCAAAAGCTAGTCATATAAACATTTTAATCATTGATATTCTACTAACCTCCCAAAAATTAAAAACAGAGTTGTTTAAGAGTTCATAACAATTCCCTCTAGGATTGATACTGTGTGTATATGGTGAGATGTGGCAGAGGATTGTTGCTTTTAGTTAGAAGCCATCTTTTCTCCTATCAACCGTTTGGAACCGGAAGTGAAAATGCCATAAAACTTAGATAATCAAATGATTAATATGTTTATTTAATTCTTTAAATATGTAAATTTTTATTTAGGTTTTTCACATGTGCATATAATACTTTGATAATGAATGAAACACGTTCATGCATTAAAGTACATGTGGAAGAATACACAGAACAGTTAGAAATTTTAGAAAAAAATATGGTTGCAACAGTTAAAAAAATGCAGTTGTGCCATATTGACACAAGAATCAACATACAAATCAATGAAACGAAAAACACCAGCATGTATATGAAACAGAATTTTAAAATGCAACTTTTTGTGTGATTCCAGTTTCAACTAAGCAGTACAATACAATTTAATTAGAACAATTCCAATGATCACCACAGCTACGCATGCTAAGGGATTTCCAAAGGTTGTGGTCCCAAACCAGTTCTTCCATCGTTACTATGTAGGAGGTGACTAAGGAATCAGTTGAGGAGATGAGAGAGGGAGAATTTTAGGGGGGACAAAGTTGCTCCTGTGCTATGGCATTAGGCCTGGTGAGCGTGAGTGTATGCATCTTTTTCCTGTTAGATTGTGATATTTATTTTGTTAAATAAGTGTTTTCTTATATATGAAACCTGCTTGTAGTAGGAACTGAAATGGATTTTTGAAGTCCAGTCCTGTGTTATATCAAAGATCTAAACTTTTATCCAAAATAAAAAGTTTGTTCCCTCTTCCCAGCTCAGGCCTGAATTAGGTTGTGAAACCTGTAGAGGAGACCTGGGACACGGTCAGATTCTTCTCTCTCCCTCACTCAGCCTCCCCCACTATTCTTTACCTGATATCTTTGACCTGCTCTAGGACCAAGCTTAGCGCAAAGATTTAAGAGAAAAATTCATAGTCTTAGATGGCTAGGACCCTCTCCTGGAAAAGTTAAAGAAAAAAAAAGATTAGCTAGAATGGCCTGCTTGGTGATAGGGCAAAGAGAGAAAGCTTTATTTTCAATGACAGGAGGGTCAAAATATGAGTTTCCCAGAGCACTGTGGCAGAGCACAAATGCGGACCCTGTGAGGGAAAACTGGCCATTTGCATCCTGAAATGGACACCACACAAGAGGATGCCTGAGTGAGTGGAGGCACCCAGCAGAGTGGTGACCTGCAAGAAGCTGAGGTGCCGAGGAGAAGGCAAAAGCAGCCAATTGAAGGGCCTCGCCTAAATCAACAGAAATGGAGTTGAGTTCCCAGTAGTAAAATCTCTGAAGAAACCAATAAAAGTGACCTATAAGAAAACTATTTTATAGATAATATTTTTCTTACATTTTTTATGTGCCAAGCACTGTTCTGAACATATTACATAGATTCATTAATTTAATCTTCACAACAACCCAATATAGTAGAGTCTATTATTATCTCTGCATTACAGATTATAAAACTAAAACACAGAGGAGTTAAATAATTTGGCCAAGGACCCACAGTTAGCAAGTAGTAAAGCTTTGTTTTGAATCCAGGGACTCTGGCTCCAGGGTCTTGGCTTTTAACGACTGCACTAAAGAATCTATTTGAAAAACAGACAATTGTTTATCAACCACACAAAGGCCTCAATGCCAAATTACAACTATCCCAGCCACCAAAATTCTCACGAAGTTCCACGTACTTGCTACACATTTTCTATACAATGAAAACAGACCTAGCTTAGCCTGCTAGAGAACGAAAGGGGCCCCGTTGCCCAATCACCCCCAGCTAACAAGCAACCAGCTGCCACATGTGAGCAAGTTTAACACAGACCAGAATAACCACTCATATTAAATCACTGGCCCACGAACTCACGAGTTCAATAAATGCTTATTGTTTCCAGCCACTGAGTTTTGGGATCATCCATAGCAATAGATAATTGATTCTATCTTAAGTCAAGATTTCCTTCTGCAGTCACCAAGGAAATAATCAAGGACTCAGCTAGCGAATGGGAGTGATGGTAGAGAGAAGCTGTTCAGAGAATGGCCTTCAGTGCTACCTGGAAGCCAGGGGCCTGCCTACACGGTAGACACAGGATCCACAGGCTGGCAGAGAAGCCACACGTGCAGAGAGGGCCGCCCCAAGGAAGGAAGCCACATGCTCTATTGTGGATTTTAGACTAGATCATCCATGAGGGTACTCAGCAGATGCTTTTATCCAGACTTAGCAGATGGCCAGTTAAATAATCAGTCTCCAATTCAAGATTGGACTCCAAGGCAAGATTTGCCTTAGATGATGCTCATGGAGAGCTAGGTAAATTGGTACAGATAGCCTATTGGGAAACAATGTGGCAATATATCAAGAACCATAAACAAAATCATAGCCATTGACCTAGAAATCCCAATTCTGAGAATTTATTCTAAGAAAGAAAATTTAAAGGCATTTTAATTTTTTTTAACCATATACATGTTCAAAGTCTCAACTACACACTGCAGTATCTGGATGGCCATGCAAGTACAGTCCATTACCAGAAAAAGAATATTCTCATTCTGTTTGCTGATCATAAACATACCTGTAGTGAGAGTATCGGGCAACCTCTAATGTTAACTTATAATATTACACCATCTTTCAGTCAACAGTCAGCTTCAAATGAGTGAGTGGGAGCCCTATTTCCCACAATCTGCCTCCCTCTTTTTAAGTTTATCATTAAACCACCTGCCAAATCCTCCACATACATCCCACAGTCCCTACTCCACTCTAGTGGCATTCCAGGAGGTCAAGGTCATGAATCCTCTGCCTCAAGCTCCACCCTGGGAGAAAAAAAGTAGAAGTACACTTGTGGTAGCCCTCCAAAAGAACAGGCTTAGGACTTCAGAGAGAAATATCTACAAGAAAACTGAACTGATTCCATGTTAATGCAATCATTCCACATGGCATAATGATGATGATTTACTAAAAGAAGTCTTTCCCACTACAGATAAGAACAAAGAGAGTGAGGAACATACATAATTGGATATGTTTTTTGCAATATTGTTGATATTAAAATTTTGTGAATAACTTAATTCCCCAGCCATAAGAGAATTTTAAATAAATTCTAAATAATTGTTCTTCCCTGCTAGGTTTCCACATGGCTAGCTACCTCTCAACATTCTTTAGACAGACCTTCAGAGATTATCACCTATCACTATTCTCCAACGGTTTCTCATTATCTCATTTCTATGTTTTATTTTTATCACAGCTCTAATCACCATTTAAATATGTCTTTTTAAGAATTTGTCTCTATGCTTATCATCTGTCTTCTCCCATCAGGATACAGCCTCCATGAGGTCAAAGACCTTATATGTCTTGATCTCTACAGTATTTCCCCTATGTGGACAGAACATGACACATAACAGGCGCTCAATAAATATTTGCTTAATGAATAAATTCCAGATATTAAAATTATAAAAATGTATAGTTTGATGGAAAAAATCTTGTGTTATAATTGCTTATACACAAACAACACAAACTGTGATTTTAACAGTGTTAAAATATTTTGCATATGAATGAAAGAAACAATTACAAGAGCTTAATTTACTGAGCAGAATAATTATGAATAGCATTTTTTCTTGCTTGTATTATTAGTTACTTCAATGTCATTAAAATAGTGTTTATGAATTTTTAATCATCCAGCCTAATCTTGCTCATATGTATTAAATAACGTGAAAGGACATCTTGGCTTTTCTGGGGAAAAAAGCTAGTGGACTGTAATATAAACGTGAACTGGTGAAATGCTCAGACACTAACTTAGACATAAGGCTTAAACTGATGGCCTTAACAATTACATTATAAATCTTGGTTGAAATTAACATGTTTTCCTAAAATGTACATCTGATGGTCTGAATTAATCGGGGAAGAGTTTTTGAGCTCGTAAATAGAGGAAACATAAACATCATCTTGCTTATATGCCTTCAAGCTTTTCCCAAGGAAGTAACGACTATTTGCAAACTGTTTCTGCATAGTTGGCCTCACCATGCCAATGAGGAAGATGATGCAACAGCATCATTCCTTAAAAACTCAAGCTCTAGGGGCTGGCCCAGTGGCGCAAGTGGTTAAGTGAGCGCGCTCCGCTGCGGCGGCCCGGGGTTCGCCGGTTCGGATCCCGGGCGCGCACCGACGCACCGCTTGGCAGGCCATGCTGTGGCGGCGTCCCATATAAAGTGGAGGAAGATGGGCACGGATGTTAGCCCAGGGCCAGTCTTCCTCAGCAGGAAAAAAAAAAAAAAAAGAGGAGGATTGGCAGATGTTAGCACAGGGCTGATCTTCCTGAAAAAAAAAAAAAAAAAAAAAAAACCTCAAGCTCTAGGCTGCATGGTGTATGTACCTCCATTATAACAATTATCTTGTAGCTTTGTCATCACTTGTTTATATGTCTGTCTCCCCCATCAGACTACAAACTCCTTGAGGGCAGGAGAATACATATTCATAAATTATCTGCTGAATTAAAAGAATTTAATAGTCTATGCTTGAGATTAAAGCACCTTAGATACTGAAAGTTTGCAGGAAATTGGATTTTCATATATAAAAATATATCATTTACTTACTTTGTGTATTTACTCTCAAACATGACCCACAAGAATTTGAGTCAGTTTACAATAAAGAAGCACAAAATACAATAATGGGTTATGATTCAGAATTTTTAAAGTCAGGGAAAATTTAATTTGAATGCATTGTCAAAGGAAGGACAATTCTAAGAAAGAAGGGAATCGGCTTCTACAGAACATAAATAGCAACATAGTTGCTATAGTTGAAGCTCAGGGTTGGTGTTGATATTCCTGGTAGCAAAAACAAAAAAAGGAGATGGTGAGTTGTAGTCTTTATTGTCATAAAAATCAATTAAGCAAGGGAAGAAACAAATCATTACCTAGATCTTAGCTCTGGAAGAAATACTTAAGGTAGAATACTGATTAATCCTATAAGTAATATTCCTCTGTAGCATCCCCAGAGAAAATGTAATAAAGAATTTCGTAAGGTTTTATCTCAACCTCTTCCCCCACGAGAGCTCAGAGCTTACCACCACAAGGTAATTCTGCAAAGACAATTCATTAACAATTCATACCAAGACAACGTGATCCAAGGATATATTTCTCTATTCTTTAAGCCAGAGGTGAGCAAACTACAGATCCCAGGCCAAATCCAGCCCAATGCCTATTCTTGTATACAGTCATGTGTCACTTAACGACGGGGATATGTTCTGAGAAACGCGTCATTAGGCGATTTCCACGTTGTGCAAACATCACAGAGTGTACTTACACAAACCTAAATGGTACAGCTTACCACACACCTGGGCTCTATGGTGCTGATCTTATGGGACCACCGTCATCTATGCAGTCTGTTGTTGACCAAAATGTCCTTGTGTGATGCATAACTGACTGTATAAAGTTTTATTGGAACGCAACCACAGCCATTCATTTACTTAGAATCTATGACTGCTTTCATGCTAGAACAATAGAGTTGAGTAGTTGCTACAGACTGTATGGCTCACAAAGCCTAAGATGTTTACTATCTAGCCCTTCCAGAAAAAGTCTGTTGACCTCCGCTTTAAACCAAACCTCCATTATTATCACTTTCATTTGTTGAGCTTTTGATGAGAGTTAGATAGCAAACAACTTGTTGATTTGAATTGGATTTATACAACTAAGCAGAACTATATGAAACAGCTAATTTTCTATGTTTTATTGTCTTATAAAACATCAATTTTACTGGTTCAATGTAACACTTTAGAAGAAAATAAGATTGAAATCTTGTTATGAAAATCAAAGAGCTAAACAAGTCTTTTATTTGGATGGGTAATAACACTTCCATATAGGAATGGGACATGAAATATTGTTAAGCAAAGCCAGGGTACTTCTGAAGAAGGAATTTTAACCTCCCCACAACATAAAACCAGACCTAACAATGTTTCAGTTTTAGAATACTACCATTCCAAGGGAGAGAAGGAGAAAATACCAACCATCTCATTAAAAGCTCAATTTATTGACAAACTCAGCAATGATGGCTACCCACTTTGACATGATGGTTTCTACTGAATAACTGCTTATATTTATAACATGTGAAATAGTCGCACAGAGGACTTACCTTTGTATTCATGGACTACAATGTTACCCCCAGCATTAGGGCCATAGTGGATATTCAATATATATCCCTTCAATTAATTAACAGTACATAAAATTGTTTTGTGAAGTTTTAAATAAAAATGTGGATAGATTCGTCTATGCACCGAAAATGGCATAGATGGAAGTTGGAAGTATCAACAGAACACATCACACCAAGTAAATTATCAATAATAGATGTTTATATGAGAAAAAGTTCATATATTTCTTAAATGCATAACCAATATGTTATTAATAGCCTACTATGTGCACAGTATGCTAGTGGCTATAGAAATACATATGGCTCGGTTCCTTTAGGCAAGGAACTTTCAATCTAGCTGGGGAAACACATATTAAAAAGATACAGTGGGAGAGCAGAAGTCATATCCTAATCAAGTGCTAAAGGAAAAAAACTGACAGTGAGTGAACCGTTCCCACATTGTGTTGAATTCATTCTCCATGAAAATCAAACAGGAGAGAAGACACCTGGAGTCCAGTCCCTACTGTGACATTTCCTAACTGGAAAGTCCATTATTGTATTTAACAAGGTTAAGCTTCTTTATTTTGCTGGATTGCATGTGCTTCAGTTCTTGAGAAGCCAGAAAAATCTATCACACCACCAACAACAACTAGTAGTGTTCTCTTGAGCCCGAGGTTTCTGTGGAAGAGCTTCTGTGGAAAGGGTTCAATAGATATTGAACTCAATTTGCATTGTAAGGGTTTTGGAAACATTTTAAATATCATAATATTTAGCACACTCCAAGGAGTTATGTGCCAGATGTTAGCACATTGGAAACCACCAATGCATTAACTTGTGTTTCCAGTTTGACTCAATTTTTTTTTATTGAGGTCATAAGAGCTTATAACATTGTGAAATTTCAATTGTATATTATTATTTGTCAGTTAGCATATATCCGTGCCTCTTTACCCCTTACACCCACCCCGCAACCACTTTCCCCTCTGGTAACAACTAATCTGTTCTCTTCGTCCATGTATTTGCTTATGAAATCATATCGTATTTGTCTTTCTCTGTCTGGCTTATTTTGCTTAGCATAATACCCTCAAGGTCCATCCATGTTGTTGCAAATGGGACAATTTTGTCTTCTTTTATGGCTGAGTAGTATTCCATTGTATATATATACCACATCTTCTTTATCCATTCATAAGTTGATGGGAGCTTGGGTTGCTTCCACATCTTGGCTATTGTTAACAATGCTGCAGTGAACATAGGGGTGCATAAGTCTCTTTGAATTGTTGATTTCAAATTCTTTAGATAAATACCCAGTAGTGGAATAGCTGGGTCATATGGTTTGACTCAATTTTTGAATGGGCCTCAGAATAAAGGCTTCTCCTCCAAGAGTATCTTGAGATTACAAGGTGATCTGCTAAAAACCTCCCAACTAGTTTTCAGTGTAAATAAGGATTTTTTTGATAGTGTGCAAACACACAAAAATACTAAAATAAATGAGATGCTAAGGATTACATGAAATCACACGTGTCACATGGCAGCTCTGATTCCAAGTTTTTGTATTAATCAAAACAACTACATGAGTTTCATTTATTTGCTTTACAAAGAGTAAATATGTTTGGTTTGAATTTATTTCTTTACTAATAAAATATCATCTGTTTTTATATAGTAGAGTTCCACTTACGATTTTGTTTGAAAGGAGTGATTTCTGCTAAGAAAAAAAATCCCTAGAAGAGACGATCTAGAAGTCTTTTCCAAATCAAATAGTGTATGATTCTCTGAGCAAAACTCTGTTTCACAACAGAAATATAAAACCCTTACCTTGTGTCCTGAGATTTTCTAATAGCAAACACTATACACATCATATATAAGGCAACTGCCAGAAGCTGCTTACTAGTCATAAAATATTTGCTCTTCCCACTTGGTTTTGCACAACACCTGCAATTTGATCAGGATGTTTTTGGGTGTGCCCCCATTTCCCTGTCAACATTACAGTTTTGGGCAAATGCCAACCTGTAAGAGATTTTCATCTTGAGACTATTTCCCTTCTTGCAACATCAGTTGTCCTGTTGCCAAAAACATCAACCTACTGAGGGAACATCCCCTTTTATTCACTCCCATCCATTTCTGGACTCAAATAATAAACACTTAGTACCTACATCTGTATTAAGCTTTTTCTATCCTTTTCCTTAATAACGCACCTAAAACAAGGCTTACCAACCTCATGGGTCAATCTTTGTTCACATGTTCTTAACAACCTAAGCACTAAGCTACTCCCTATTCTTAATTTTTGCTTTTGTTTTTTTCTGTCAAAGAGGATTCTCATAAGATTTGGGACTGGCAAAATATCCACTCCATCATCCTGAAAGAACTCAGCTCTCTAATTCTGCGCAGGAGTAGAAAAGTCATTTCTGTTTCTACCCTCTGTGGTATTTTAGAATGTTGACTCCCTCAGTGCCAACAAAGAGCTTTGTCCTGTTGACATGGTGGACATTACTTATTAATTGTGATCAAACCCAGGAGCCAATTTCCTAGTCACATGGAATGCTACGGAGACAGGTCTGATTGCCAAACAATGACTCAATGTAACACGACAAACCCAAACTGAAACAATGCTGTTGAAGACAGGCACAGTTTTCTGAGGAGAAAGAGCTATATTTATGTAGATCTGGGTCTGCATTCTGTTAGAAAGACTTTTTTCCCCTTGCTATTGCATTTTTAATATCAGAACAAACTACGATTGCTCAAATTGCTCAAAGATGTTAAATATTTATACTTTCTCAGAGGTCTTAGGAGGGAAATGCACCTAATAGGAACAATCTGCTGGAGTGGTCAATAGGCCTGATTCGGACTGTGGTGGACGATATTATTCAAATCTGGTAAATTATTTAGACTTGGATGTTTTAAGGAGTAGAAATATTCGATAGCTAAATTCTGTCACACTCAATAATTATCTGTATAGTATTGAGGAAAAAATAGTATGCATTTTTTGGGAAAAACTATCCTACATCTGTTCTCAGGCTCGTTGCACAGACAGAAAACAAATTACAAACAAGTTCACCTTCGAATATCTAAAATATAATTATAGTGAATGAGACAAACAAATCTTAAGACTAAAGAATAAAATCAAAACTCTTTACTGTGGCCTCCAACGCACTTCCCCATATGGATGACCTTTTCTCCCTAGCTCACCCCATGCAAGCCACTCTGGACTTCTTCCCGGTCCTCAACATACCTGGCTTCGTGCCTGCTTAGAGACTTTCTACCTGCCGTTCCTTTTTCTGAAATGGTTTTCTCCAGTTCTTCATAGGACTTAACCACAACAGCAAGGACTTTTCAAAGCAGAAAGTTAGGAGTGTGAATCCCAGGACACAGTGAATTGATGTGTGTAAATGACTAGAATATAATTAAGTGCTCAATAATTACAGATCATTATTGTTTGGTCAATGATCATTATCATTATTGTCATTGTTAGCCTTCTGTTCTCAGCTCAAATATTACTTCCCCACATAGGCTTTCTCTGAACTTTGAATGTAGAGTTTCTCCTGCCTCCCTTCTCCAAACATCACTTTCAATCGCATCACCCTTTCATTTTTCTCCCTGCAAATGAGGATTGCCTGATGAGTAGCATTTTATAGAAAAGCCAAAGTCAGGATGGATGGCTTTATTTTTAATGGTCAGAAATGCTCTCTCTAGTTTCTGCAGATTAAAAAAATATGCTACACCTGTCACAGTGATAGGGACAAAATGTCAGCACTTGTTAAATGAGGGGAATGACTGTGTAAGTGGCATTACAGCACGGTGGTTTGTTGTTTATGGGAAAAGGGGCCAGCTTCAGGAAATCCAGGATTATATATATCATGCTCTCTTCCTCCTGAGCAAGTCGAGACAGTACTATCTCCTGGAGACAATGACTAGGGAGGAAATAGGAAGAGTCTTCATTCTTACTTTCAAATCTAAGATACTGAACATTGAGTAATTTATAATAGATCTTTGTGGGGAAGACGGGTAGAGAAGAGAAGAGTGTTGGGAGTGATATTTCAGCCTCCTCTCAGAGACCATTATTCTTCTCTGTCCCTTCTAGAAAATTAAAAAATTACGACTTTATGAAAATCATCACCCAAAACTATGATACTGGTTGAAAACATAAATCCATTCCAGAAGATGTTAGATAAACTCTTGCACAACAGATCTGGTGAATCATTAAATATAATGTTTATCCTTCAACTTTGGAAAATTGTCCTTCTTGGAGACATACCAGTAAGGCAATGGTCTTTGGTGTCCATAAGAGAAAAGTCCTGGGGAGGAATTGACAGTTGCTCTGATCACCCCATCCCCAAAATGAACACCCTGACATTCTGATATTCATTCTTCCCATCCCTTTCTCAGATCATTCCTTTACTCCACCCATCTTCAGGCCAAACAAGAAAGAGAGAAAACATTGCCAGTATAAGGTGGATTTATGTCAGGATATTCTGGAAGAATCAGTTCTTTCCTCTTCATCCCGCATTTTCATCTCCAACCTAAAATCACTCTGTCAGAGATGTCAAGAGTCCAGATCTCTTGATCTCTCTGACAGTGGTCTTTCCCCCAATCACTTTCCCAGTGCCACACAGCACAACACAGCTCCAGTGATCAGAGGCAACCCAACATTCTCATTTCACAACGGTCTGTTTTACAAACAAGAAAGCTGAAGCCAAGAAACAGTGCACTTGTCGAGTTTATTTCAAATCAGTAAAGAGGATGATATCGTAACTCACGCTCATAAATTTCTTGACTCCTAGATGAAGTGAGAGACAAGTTGCCTCATTTCATGCTTTGAAATAACCAGGTATTTATTCTCAAGTTTGCTCTTATAAATATATATTCTCAAGAGCAACCTGATTCTTGCATAATCATTTAGAGTAGGAGAAAGGGAAAGTCCTGTGAGGGTGGGTGGGAGGCAATTAGGAGGGAGAGGGAAGGGTGGAGTGGGCGGGAAGCTAAACCGTAGAAGAGAGCTCCACTGGCTGTGAAGAAACACTGGGTCCTTGGGCCAACTGGTCTGACTCAGCCCCAGGAAATAGATCATTATCTTCAACCTTGTCTTTGCAAATGAAAGGTTGGAGCCACAAATGAATATGCAAGCGCTTGTTAGACAAGTGGAATAGAGCTTTATGTTTATATATGTATATAATTTATTAAGCACTCACTATGTATAATACATATGCTAGGAGCTTTGAATATATTGTCTCATTTAATTCTTACTACAACCCTAGAATGAAGGTATCACTATCTTCATTTTAGGACTGATGCAAATAAGGGCTTGGAGAAATTAAGTGTCTTGCCCAAGCTCACATAGCTAGAACATGAAGATGTCAAGTTGCCAATCCAGGTCTCCCTGATTCTAAAGCCTTAAACACTGATACCTAACTCTCCCATGGAAAAAAAATCTCTATTTCCATAGTGTAAAGTTGTATGCCTGTGTACACACTTGAGTTTGCCACAGCAAGCCCCTTAAGATCATAGATGTTTTTGGTTTGTTTTCATATCTATGTCTTCAATAGCCTACTTCACATCCTGACATACATTAGGTGTTCAGTAAATATGTCTTTTGTTTCTATGTAGATACTCACATTAGCAAGGAGCTTTGAACTATTAATAATAGCAGCAGGAGCTGATAGATAAGTGGTAGCAGTGATCTCCTGTTCCCACCCTCACTTAAATGTCTCCAAAGCATCGTGGACAAAGGAAGCTGTAAGAGGCCGTAGTCTGAGATGAAGGAGCAATTGGAGAAGGAAGCCATCAAACAGCCACAAGGGCAGTATGCCCTATCCTGCTTTCACCACTAGCCATGTGGCACGGAAGGTAATAGACGTGGATCCTGCCATTATGGGCATCTTTTTTTTGTGTGAGGAAGATCAGCCCTGAGCTAACATCCACGCTAATCCTCCTCTTTTTGCTGAGGAAGACCGGCTCTGAGCTAACATCTATTGCCAATCCTCCTCCTTTTTTTCCCCAAAGCCCCAGCAGATAGTTGTATGTCATAGTTGCACATCCTTCTAGTTGCTGTATGTGGGACGCGGCCTCAGCATGGCCGGAGAAGTGGTGCGTCGGTGCGCGTCCGGGATCCGAACCCGGGCCGCCAGTAGCGGAGCACGCGCACTTAACGCTAAGCCACGGGGCCGGCCCTATGGGCATCATTTTAAAGAGCTTTTTTGGGCCTCTGAGGTCGCAATACCTTTCATATATTACACATAACCACATTTAGTATGATTTTATCAAGTCCTCTGTCAGCCCCTCCTCTCATCCCCACCATGGCCACGTTCTTCCAAATGCAACCAGCATCTCTAGTTCATGAGAGGAACAGTGAATTCAGAGACTTAAAATCAAATACATTGAATTCCCTCAATCTCTCTATTAAACTTATATACTACAATAAATTGTAGCCACCATAAATTATTCTAAAGTTCTTTATAGACTGTCCTCACAGAGACATTTCAGAAATTAGATTACACACGTGATCTGTTTTTTTCCTCTATGAACAGAGTATGAGAGAAGAAATCACTAACAATAACATGTCCTTTTCAAACTTTCTCTCAAAATGATAATATTTCCAATTATTAAGTAGTCAAAAATCTTTATTGAGAACTTGCTATATACAAACTCTATGATTTCGGTAATTCAAACGAATATAAGAAAAGATCCCCTGCCACTGAGTATAAAATCTGGGTGTAGAGAGAAGAAGCATGACATGTCAAGATAAGCAAAATAAGGGACAGCATGTGCAAACTGCAGCCGAGTGACAAGTGCTACAGAAGATGAGAAGAGAGAGCCAACTGACTGGCCTCAGGTGGTCAGAGAAGTTTTCATGAAGACAAGACGTGATCTAGAACTTGAAGGACTGCTTAACAGAAAAAAAGTAATTATTTGTTAACTGCTCTTAATAATTATGCTATGCTATGTTTCTTCCCTGACTCAAATCTCTACTTCTTCTCAGTTGCCCCCTAAAATCTAGAAGTCATCCATGACACCTCCCTGTCCCTCACCTCCCCACATCTAATCGGTCAAAGAATCTGGTTGATTTCCTTCACAAATGAATCTCAAATGCAACCACTTTTCTCCATTTCCACTGCTAACACCCCGGCCTGCAAGACCACTGCATTAGCCCCCTACCTGTTCTCAAGAGGCTGCCCTTGATTCTCTCCAAGCATGTCTCCTTACAGTAGCCAATGTAATATTTTATTCAACCTAAATAGAATTATCTCTTGGCTAAGATCATTCAATGGCTCCTCAAAGACCTTAGAATAACACAGAATGTCCATAATATGCTTCTCAAGGCTGTGCATGTTTCTGGTCTTTATTGGCTTCTGCAGACTCATACTCTACCATCCCCTCCTATAACAAACACCACTCCAACAGGACTTTATAGCTGTTGAATTCACCGGGTATTTCCTGCCCAAAGTGTTCTAGAATGTTCTTCCTCTCAATGTTCACATGGATGACTTTTATTCAACCATTATACCTCAGCTTAAATATCCTTTCATAACAAAAGTCTTCTCTTATCTCAATCTAAATTACCAATCCCCTTCCTCCCAATTCCTGAAAATATCTCTCAAATGCCCTATACTTTACAATTACATATTTAGAATTTTACTTAAAGACTGTTTCCCCATAAGTCTCTAGGCTTAATGACAGCAGGAACCACGTGTATTTGCCACCATATTCCCAGTTTCCAGTCCCCCACCAAAAAAATTAAATGAATAAATTACCTAATTTCAACACAAGTTAGTTTCCATTCTTTTCCATCAGTACTGTTCCACAGTTTACTGTAAGAATCAAAGCAAATATCATGCTTAGAAATTTCAACAAGTTTTCAACGTCCAGGGATTACATATATTTTCTTATTAGTCAGCGCCACAAGCTCTGCCCCTCCTTCCCTCTCACATCTGAAGAGTTAAAAAAATAAAATTCCCATGCGTCATGTAGCTTGAAAAGCACTTTATTCCACACCTTAACTCACCCAATGCCTTTTTTATTATTATTATTATTCTTTCTGATTTTATTTCTCAATTTTTTTCCAAACAGGCAAAGCTGAATCACAAACCAGGAAATATCTGCCATTATAAGACTAATCTCCAGAAGAAAGAAAAGTGAAACCTCCCAGAATGCTCAGATGGGAAGAGAGAGAAAGGAGAGCTCATCTCCCTAGAGATATGGGGAGAGCGGAGCATGAGGAGCTCACACTGAGGGCCAGATCAACCTCCAGGCGAGTCTCCTCTTTCCAGGGCTTCAAATGGAGGCTCTTCCCTCCCCTGGCCTAACTCTTAATATTTTATCAAAAACATTCATAGGTTATAACGATTCCATGGAACAAAAAAGCAAGAAAATCCTTGCGCCTTCTCTAAAAATGTACCCCAAAATTATTCTTTAAATTAAAGTAATAATAGTGAACTGAGTGCTTATAATGAGTCAGCCACTTTGCTAAGCGCTTTACGTATATTAAAGCGCTCACGTCCCCCCCAACTCGCCCCATAAACCCTACACAGTAGGCATTGTTACTATCACGATTCTGAGGAAACAAGGCCCAAAGAGGGTAAATAACTTGCTTAGCCTCACAGAGCTTTTAAGCAGTAAAGCCATTTTTCTGTGATAAAATTTTACGTCTCCACTCTTGTATCCTTGTACATGTTGCCCTTGTAACCCACACCAGATATTTGCAAGAAAACTATTTGGGTAAATTCTGCAGATATCCATTCATTCAACTCTGTGGTGGGCTTTGGAGATATTCAAGGATGAGTAAATCATTGTCCTTGCCCCCCTAGAGCTTATAGGCCAATGAAAAGACAAGCAATGGATAACACAGGAGCCTCACCACGAGTGGTGTCAGAGCTCCAAGGATGGATTGGCTCTCTCAGTCTGGGGATGCCTCCTCAACGAAAGTCGCATCTGAATGACAAGTAATGTAATGACTAGTAAACAACATCACAGGTAAATATGAAGCATTGAACATACATACTTACCTCTGAGTAACCCTGTTCGTATTATATAAAGTAAATATTTAACCCCCAAATTTAAAACCCACAGAAGAGAATTGGTGAGAAAGTGAGAGATCAAAATAAGCTGCAGTGGTGACGAGAGGCCAAGCAGACCTTTCAGAAGAAGACTGAAATCTATTGCCTACGTGGGGGCATGGCAGTGTGAGCTGAGTGGATTGGCTCCATACAACCCCAAAAGGGGGGTTCCAGGCTCAGACACTGGAACCACTAGGCACCTCTAAGAGCCAATGTCCAGATAGCAGCTGAGAACAGGACTGGTTAAAAACCTATACAGAGCTTTTAGTCACCTCCCATCCCTTCTACCAGTCTGTACAGTCAGTGAACTATCCCTTCTCAACTCCAGGCAGAAGACAAGAGGTTTACTCCCAGAAAAAGCTGAACCTGAGAGGCTCTTGACTCAAACCCCAAGCACACCAAAGGTCAGAGACAAGGTGTCATACAGAAAATGAGAGATTAAGTGAAAATCTATGTACTGCATGGTGAGGCTCCGTGAGCCCCTTTCCCAAGTCTAGAATTACCCACCTCTTGGCAGGAAACTGCAAGATTCCTCTCTGGAAAACAGAATAGTCCAAAGAAGAGATCTATAGATATTGACATTTGGGGGTCTACAAGAAGAGAGTTGGGTTCCAGCTCTGTTGAAGGCTGGCAGCCAGCCAGCGCTGCCCTGGCACACGAAGCTTCTAATGAGCTTTTTAGGGCCCCACTCTTAACTACGCATAAACAAGCAAGGATCTCCAAATATTTGAGGAAGCCCTCTAACAGGAAAGACAGACCAAAGCAAACAGAAAAAAAGCAAGAGAGTAGATTGGATTTAGAAGATATAGAAATCAATGCAGTGAGCAAGAAAAAGCGTTGGGAGAAAAAAACTATTAATATAAGTAACTTCAGAAAAACAACAACAAACAAACACATAGAGACAGAGATTAGATTGGTGGTTACCAGAGCGGAAGCGGGGAGGGAGGAGGGTGAAATGGGTGACTGATCACATGTGACAGAAGATAATTAGTCTTTGGGTGGTGAATATGATGTAGTCTACACAGAAATCGAAATATAATGATGTGCACCTGAAATTCATATAATGTTATAAACCAATGTTGCCTCAAGTGAAAAAAAAAGACCTCACCGCTCTGAAAAAAAAAATAGGTAAATAAATAAATAACTTTGGGAAAATGGGATGAGATTTTATTTATAAAACAAAACTGAGAAACTAAAAAACGTTATATTTTAAGCACAACGATTTTGTTGTATTTTCCTTCATACCATTTCGTATATCTTAAATATCCTTCAATAATTTTTTGAAAAAACAAAAGAAAAGCTAACTAGATCAAAATTGAAAAGCTTTATCACTAGTAAACAATACATATTAATTTTCATATACTTCAACAGAACTTATGATAAATGAAGAACAAAGACAAACAGAGCTCACAATTCATATGAAAAATGAACAATCAGAAAATAAAGAAGAGCTCTTGAAATCAAAATGATATCAGAAAAAAAAGTCAACAGATGAGTTTCAAGATAAAATCGACAACTCTCCCAGCAAGTAGAACGAGACAAAGAATCAGAAAATGGGGAAAAAAAGAAAAGAAGAGAACCAATCCAGAATATTCAACATCAGAGTAATATGAGTTCCCAAAATACAGAATAGAGCTCCAGCTACCATCTCATTTCTCTTCTTCCCTTTTTGGCAAAACTTCTTAAAAGAGTTGTTTATACTCACTGTTTCCAATTCTTCCCTCCCTCTCTCTTAACCCACTCCAATCTGATTTTCACCCCTACCACTCCACTAAAACTATTCTTAGCAAGATCACCAGAAAGAAGGTCATTTCTCAGTTTTGCTCTTACTTTGGCTTATCATCAGCCACTGATGGAGCAGATCATTCCCTCCTCCTTGGAAAACTTTCTTTCCTTGGCTCATGGAACTCCACACACCCCTGTTTTTCTCCTACCTTTCTGGCTACTTCCTCTCAGTCTCCCCTGCTGTTTCTTACTCAACTCCCCGATCCCTAAATACGGGCAGTGCCTCCAAACTCAGCCCTTAGATGTCTTCTCTTTATAATCTATGCTCACCCCCTAGATGACCTATATGTTGATGGCTTCCACACCTCTGTCTCCAGCCCACATACCTCTCCTCAACATGCAGACCTAAATGTCAATCAGCCAGTTTACTTACGTCTTGATTTGAATGTGTAACAGGCATCTCACACTTTAAATCCCAATTCCAGACTTTTCACTTACACTTTCCTTCCCTCTTAAAAAAAATAAAGATAAAAACAACCTTCTCCTCCTGTACTTTTTCCCCTTTCAGTTTTTGGCAACATCTTTTTTTAGGCTCATGCCAAAACCCTGAGTCATCTTCCTTCCCTTTTATCTCACACCTCAGATATGGTCTGTCAGCACATTTTGACACCTCTGCCTTCAAAACATATAAAGAATTCAAGCACATCTCACAACCCTCATTGCCATTACCCTGGGACAAGCTACTATTACTTCTCTCCTGATTTGTTGCAACAGCGTCCTAAATGGTACCCTTGCTTCTACCTTTGCTCTCCTTCAGACTATCTCAGTATACCAGCTAAGTGATCCCATTAAGACATACATCAGCTCATGTTACTCCTCTGCTCAAAACCCTCCAATGGCTCCCTTCCTATCCACAAAGCCTTGACATAATTCAAGCCCCAAGTGCCTTTAACCTCATCCCCTCCCACTCTCTCATTTGCTTCCTTCATCATAGTCACCCTGGCTTCCTTATTGTTTCTTAAATGCGTCTGTACTTTGAACTTGATATTTCTTCCACCTGGAATGTTTTTCCCCCAGAGTTCTACCTAACTAACTTTCTTACTTCCTGTAGTATTTACTCAAACCTCACTCTCTCAGTGAAGCCTTTTCTGATCACTGTATCTAAAAGTTTAAAACAGACACACCCCAAATCATAACTCCCTTCCTGGCCTTATATTTTTTTCCTTAGCATTTATCACTACCTAACATACGTTCTATTTTACTTATTTAACTTATCTATCTCCATCATTAGAATGTACACTCCACGAGGACAGGATTTTTAGTCTTTGTGTTCACTGCTACATCCCAAGAACTTCACAGAATTTACAAACATAACAAAGATGTTTACTGATAAATGAAATAATCAAGAAAATAGGAAGCATAAAACTATCAAAGAAATAATTCAAGAAAATTCCTTAGAACTTAAGAACCCCAATTTACAAACTGACATCTGGTACTTTGTTAATAAATAAAATAAGACCCATACCAAGACACAACTTTATAAACTCCAAAATGTTAGGGATTTAGAAAAAGATACTAAAACTTCCTATGAGAAAATAACTAGGGCCAGCCCCGTGGCTTAGCGGTTGAGTGTGCGAGCTCCGCTACTGGCGGCCCGGGTGGGATCACGGGTGTGCACTGACGCACCGCTTGTCAGCCCATCCGGGGGCGGCGTGCCACATACAGCAACTAGCAGGATGTGCAACTATAACATACAACTATCTACTGGGGTTATGGAGAGTAAAAGGGAAAAAAAGGAGGAGGATTAGCAATAGATATTAGCTTAGGGCCTGTCTTCCTCAGCAAAAAGATGAGGATAGGCATGGATGTTAGCTCAGGGCTGATCTTCCTCAAAAAGAAAAACAAAAAGAAAAAGAAAATAAGTAGTTGTATACAAAGAGCTGGGAATGAGATTGGCATTAAACTTCTTGGTAGTAATTCAATATACAAAAAAGTGGGATGTTTTTAAAATTCTGATAAAATTTTATTTCCAATCAAAAATTCCACATCCAATAAGTTATCATTTAAACATGATGGCTAAATAAAGACTCTCTCAGACATTTAAGGTTTAAAAATGAATTACCTCCCGTGCACCTTTCTCAAGAAGCTACTGGAGGATGTGCTTTACCAACATGAGGTTGTAAACCAAGAAAAATGAAGGCATTGGATCCGGAAAATAGAGAATATAAACAGGAAGCACAAAGAGAATTCAGAGAATAGTGTCAAACATCAGGTCTAAGGGACAACCAGTTCAAATTGGAACAAGAGAATACAAGGCTACAGTAGAAATCTCAAAGACAAAAGGAGAACTCAGATTACCTAACACGTTTGATCATATTAAGAGAACTTTTATCCTTTGAGAAGATTTCTATATTATCACAGGAAATTAAGTGAGCAAAAAAAATCCTTGCAATCTTAAACTCCAGGAAAAACAAAAAGCTTTAGGGGAAAAAAAGCATAATCATGCCTGCTGGTTTTGCTAGGATATGTAGCATTTATAGAATCATAACAGTTTAAATTCTGATTATTGAGTTAACCAAAAATTGTCACACACACACACACAAAGGAGGGAAAGTTGCCTTAGCCTTGGGTGCTATACAAAAATAGAGTCTGATAAAAGGATTAAACTACTGAGGCCTTATTAGGGAGGTGCAAATCCAGGTCAAGGAGAGATAGGAATAAATAAAGGAAAAAGGATGAGAAGCAATAAAGGCCACGTTACATGCTGTTCTCTCATTGGTCAAAATTCACCCACAGGTATAATTCTCCCTCATTTCTGAATTGGGTCATCTTGCCCCTCTCACAGCCATTACAGATGCTGAATCTCACATTCTGAGGATTGGAGCTCCGTCTGAGTCCAGATGTGGTAGTAAGAGCCAGAAATTTTGGACATTAGATTATTTGGCTCAGCAGTGCTGCTGGCAGCCAAGAGGAAGCACCCAACATTCCCAGAGCAAATGACTGGCTATCTCCTGGGAGCAGTAGCACAGTCTGGGAGGTGGACAGAACCAGGGAAACTGAGGAGGCACATAAGACTTATAGAGGATAAACCAACATGGCAGAAAGAGAGGTCAAGGGAGCTAAATTCTAACTTGCTAGAGTAGTATTTTGATATAATTTTTAAATTTTAAAAATCAGAAAAAGTGATGATAGATAGATAGATGATAGATAGATAGATAGATAGATAGATAGATAGATAGATAGATAGATAAAGAGAAGCATCAGAAATACTAATTGTTGAGTTGTTGCCCCTGGAAAGTATCACAGTTTTCCAGGAGGGGCAAAGCAGGGACAAATTTGTAGTATGGCTTGTGCAATTAATCTTTGTTCCTGTATTTAAAATTACAATTAAGTTTAAAGTAGAATGAGTGAAAATCTTATATGCAAAGAAAAAGAGCACTGGCCTCTCAGCAGAGACGGAAGCTTCCGGAACAGCCCAGCATGTAGAGATTGAGCATGTGGATGGGAATGATTGGAGTTAAGTCTGGGGAAGTGGGTTGAGGGTGATTGTGAGCCATGCTAAAGACTCTGAACTTGATCCTGCAGGACTTAAGGAGTCAGTGAAGAGTTTAAAGCAGGAAAGAGATAAGATCATATTTGTATCTTAGAAAGAGCATTCTGGCTATACTGCAGAGGATACATTAAATGGAGAAAGGCCTGGAGGCAGAGATGGAATAAAAAGCTTTAAAAAGCTGATGGAATAGCCAAGTAGCAAGATAAAAGTTCTGAATTAAGTATAGTGGAAACAGGGAGAAGATGGACCCATCAGTTGTTTAGGATCTATAGACCAACTGGCACCAATCTTCCCATGAACCTTAAGGGAGAGGTTAAGGATGAGAGGAGCAGAAATAAGCCAGTTGTCCCACATAGGAATCAAGCATATGGTGTTACTCTTGGGAACATCATCCTAACTCGCCTTTCTGTGTAATCTAATGTGAAACTCTCCAAAAGAGGCTTCCATTCCCTCAATAAGTCCATCAGGCAGTCTACCAACTGCAGGCGCAGCTATTTCCCGAATATTTTAAGTGAACCTTTATGACGATTGCCATCACTCATTTCTAAATTACCAAGTGGGAGTAAGTTCCTGTGAAAAGTGACCTCTTAAGGGAAGAAATATTTTTAAGTGCTAACTCCTCTTCATGTGACATTTCTTCCCTATAAAAAAAATCTTGCTCTTACCCATACTGAGAGTGTTGTTTATGGCCTACTCATCTCATTCTCAACATCAGTATTTCCCCCTCTTCCACATTCAGCAGTAACAGTTTCTTTTCCTTTCCTTCCGTCATGCACACTGCCAACAAGTTTCTCTTCTAAAATCCCATTTTAATCATGTTATTTATTAATCAAAAATCTTTAGACTTTTTTTCTTCCATGTAAAATAAATATATGCAAGCTGCATAGTGCTCTTTCTGCATCATTATCACTGTTAATCATCTCAACAATCTAGAAAGTATGATCATTGCCCTTATTCTATAGATACAAAGATCAAAGGAGAAAAAGCAATTTCTGAATCAAAACTGAATTATCTTTCTACTTTTTCCCCTTACTTCTGTTTAGTCTTTTATCTGAGGCCCTTCAAAACCTACACATTCCAAAGCTCTCTTCCCAGTAATCTCTCTTGAAATGTGGTTCTTAAGTGGAGTGATTTACAAACCCCACTGGGACCCCTTCTGCTGTCCATGTGTAGGCTACATGTACATAAACCCTAAAAATGTGTATAAAATTTTGCATTTATTTTTATATGGTCATTTTTTGGAGGGGAATTCAAAATATTTATCAAATTCTTAAAAGTATCCATAACCTTAAAAAGTGAAGAACACTATTCTGCAGGAAAATTCCGCTCTAGGAGACCCGACTACTCTCTCCCCACCCTGACCCTTCTCTGTTTCTTCCCTTCCACCTGGGATGACTTTTCCACTAACACAAAGTCAACCTTCTCTCCAATACCAGACTCACGGCTCTCTTCCTCTGCGTAGTGTTTGCCAATCATGCAGGCCTCAATGGCCAATTTCTCCTCCGAACTGTTAGCACTCATGTCCTGTACAACAAACCTAGTAATTCATGACAGACCTCCTTGTGGCATTGCATGTATTTTTTATTCCTGGTTATTAGATCGCTCCATTATATTGTTATCTGCCTCATCATTTACATTTTAAGAATCTGGCATCTTAGACCTCCTCATTATCTCTGTAGCTTCTTGCCCAGAGCTCCACACAGCACGGATGTTCAATAAACATATGTTGATTTGGTTCAAGACTAGCATCTTACTTTTCACAAAAGTATAAGCATTATTCAGGTGTTTATTAAATACCAATAATGTGCCAAGATCTATCATGGAGGTGGGCAGATGGGAGTGCTCCCACCTAAGGTGGTGAGAGAACCACCTAGGCAGGGCCCTATGCCCCCAATAGGCCTCACAATGAACTAAGGGCAGAGGTCATGTGAGAAAGGTCATACTCCATGAGGTATTTAAGCAGTATAAAAGACACAACTCAGTGACCCATTGGTTGAGGACAGTGAGGGAAGAGGAGTTGAGGATACCAGGAACAGAGAGAAGCTGATTGCCCCTTAAAAGGGTCAATCACAAGGAAGACGTGAGACCAATCAGTCTTCCCTGTATGACATAGAGACAAATCTCCAAATCTGTGCACTGCATTGGCTTATGATCACTCAACAAATGTCTGTATGAGGTTTATTGTGAGACGTACAGACACACTGAGAGGACTGAAATTTTAAAACATATCACAAATTTAACATGCTGGTAAACTAAACAAATGAACTTCTGAGGGCTCCTTTTCAATCTCCATGAGGCCGTATCAACTTGCTAGTAGCTGTGGGGAAAAATACAGCACACGCCTTACCTTCAAGATACTTTAAATCTAGTTGGTGAAACAAAGTTATATACGTAAACATGGACCAACAAGATAGCAGATAGAATGCAGACAAAAAATATACAAAGATGTTAGTTATCTGAGTGCATTTGCTATTTCTTAAATATTAAAATTCTGGGTTTTTAAGGATACTATGAAAATTTTATTGTAAAAACAAACTCCAAAATATTTATTTGGTAATACTATGATATGTTACTTTCTAGATTATATCAGAGAAGAAAATCATCAGAAACATTTTTGACTATTGATTAGCACCCCTTTTTGCATCAAAAAATGCTCTAAGACGAAAAACAATGTCAAATCAGCAGAGGACACATTAATTCTGGCGAATACATAACACAGGCTATTATTGAAGTTCACAGAGAATGGTAATACTCAATGAGCTAATTTAATTATATTTCAGGTTACATGAAGTTTTAGAAAATCTCCGGTAGCAATATTTTCATTGTCTTAGAGCCAGGAAGATATTATTAGATAGACTAATTTCACTAGAAATAAGTCTTTCAAATGGCCTTTTATAAATGTTTTTACTTTATTCTTTATCAAAGTTACTTTTTCAGAAAAAGCTTTAATATTCCAAGTAAATTGTTATCAATAGCTTTCCTTTGGATAAAAATATCTTTTTATTCCTCTTGTAAAAAAGATTTTTAAAAGTAATAAATTAGGTCATTGGTTTTATAAATCCTTTATATCATGCAAAAAATCCTTTAGAGCTTGTTATATAAGTATTTTAAACCATTATAGTATTATTTAGAGAATTAGGATGCACTAGTAGCGCATTATTTTCCCCATTTAAAACAACAAAATGTAGGCTCTATTTACCAAAAACTTGCACAACACATCAAAAATGCATTTCATTACCATATGATCCAGCAATCATGCTCCTTGTATTTACTCAAAGGAGTTGAAAACTTTTGTCCACACAAAAACCTGCACATGGATGTTTATAGCAGCTTTATTTATAATTGCCAAAATTTGGAAGCTACCAAGACGTCCTTCAGTAAGTAATGGATAAATAAACTGTGATATAGCCAGACAACGGAATATTATTCAGCACTAAAAAGAAATGAGCTATAAAGCCCTGAAAATACATAGAGAAACTTAAGCACATATTACTGAGTAAAAGAAGCCGATCTGAAAATGCTATATACTATATATGTTTCCAACTATATGACATTCTGAAAAAGGCAAAACTGTGGAGACAGTAAAAAAGATCAGTGGTTGTCAGGGGATGGAGAGGGAGGGATGAATAGGCAGAGCACAATGGATTTTTAGGGCAGTGAAAATACTCTGTATGATACCATAATGATGGATACATGTCATTATACATTTGTCCAAACCTATAGAAGGTTCAACACCAAGAGTGAACCCTAACGTAAACTATGGACTTTGGATGATGATAACGTGTCAATGTAGGTTCATGAATTGTAACAAATGTACCACTCTGGTGGGGGATGTTGATAATGGGGGAGGTTATCCATGTATGGGGGCAGGGTATATATGAGACATTTCTGTATCTTCTCCTCAATTTTGCTGTGAATCTAAAACTATTCTAAAAAAGTAAAATCTTAATAAAAAACTTTTTAAATATAAAAAAAAGCATGTGATTTGGATAACGAAGGGTGCCCATGTATATGTATGCATGACTCACACATATGTATGTATACAAATATATATACACATGTGTATGTGTGTATATTTAAATATATATACACTTGTGTATGTGTATATAAATATATGTATTTGTTTGTCCGTATGTATATAAATATGTCTTTTCAGCATTCTGGGGTGGAAAGAATCAGAGCCTTGGAGGCAGACAGATTTAGCACTGAATTCCAGCTCCCCCACTCACTGACTTACCCTCAAGTTCTTAAGTGATAAAATGGCTATTCAATGTAATATCTACCTCATAACTTTTCCATAGGGATTAAAAGTAATAAAGTATGTAAATGCCTTAGCAAAAGGTCTAGCAGATAGTTCTGTGGTCAATAAGTTTTAGCTTCCACCTTGTATATGCTTATGACTCTCACTAAACTGTGAATTCCTTGAATCCAGGATCAGGGCACATTCATCTTTTGGTTCTCGGCACCTACCACATACCAAGCATTCAGCAGATGCCTTTTGAATACAATGGAATTATGATGAGAGCTATTACAAATGAAAGTACTAGTCACTAAAGGATTTTGGAGAGTTTTCTGATTTTCTTCTCATTACATCTAAAGTCAGTATAGGAACTTTATTTTAAGGCTGTCTGGAATCTTTTCAAGAAGACACCACAAAGAAAATTTTCCTTTTCTTGAGCTTTTCAAATTTATTTTCTATCTGACACTCTTCTAAGTAAAAGCTATTAATCTTTGTGAAAGTTTTGTTTTGAAATGGCAATTTCTACCATATCTCTTGAGAGAGAATTATCCGTCTTGTATTTCTATAGGAATAGAATAAAATCAAATTTAAACTCAGACTAAATCTTGGAACTAAATAAAATTTTTCTGACTCATCTTTTATCTTTCCAATTTACCTATAGAAAAAAATTTTTTCTTATTTATCCTGCAAAAGTTTGTGTTATCAACTTTCATCATCATTATCCGTTTTTAACAAATTAAAACCTTTCATTCTTTTCCTATTCACTACTCTTTGGCCCGTCTGGCTTCTCACTTGTTAAGAAAATGAGCAGAAGACGTTATTAACTAACGTATGTTTCCCAAACGTAGGCCTTAATTTCAATTACACTCATGCAGGACAAAATATAACCCTAGTAAATGTGAAACATCTGATCATTAGAGCTTTCAGATTGGCCAGATTGCAATCAACTGGAACTTCCTTCTACCTACTTTTAATTCCACTTGAGAATTACCCATGATAATTTGACCCAGGTCTCTTCACAAAGTAACGTTATCTTAGAGTTTACAATTTTGTTAACCTCTTGTGATTAGAAAAGGGAGTAATTTCAAAACTCCCACTTGATTACTCTGAGCTGTGACGGTTTCCTTTGCATGAGTTCAGCTTGTCTTACTTGAGCTTAACGTGGCAAATTCAGTGTGACCAATGCACCCTGATGCAATACCTTCACAGAAAAAATACCATGAAGGAGTCTTATTGAAATCATACCCTGCAGCAGACCGGCAGAATGGTGATTTTTTTAGATCAAAACTGTTAAGTAACTGAGAGACTATTTTGAACAAATTCAAATCAAAAGATGAATTAATTAAGAATCATTTAAAAACCTACATGATACTGACTTACCTGATTGAATAAACCTTAATAGCATACTGTCTTATAATCAGAGAATGAAAAATATTAAAACTTGAGTCTGGTAATAACTTTTTTAAAATCTGAGCTAGAGCTCAGAGTAATGAGGTGGGAAGTTTGAAATATCTTTTCTAATCACAAGAGGTTAACAAAATTGCAAACTCGAAGATAATGTTGCTTTGTGAAGAGACCTACATCAAATTATCATGAAATTAAATATGGAATTAAAATTAGGTAGAAGCTTGAGTAACATTTTGGCAAGTCATTATGTATTGTAGTATACCTAAAAGTTATCACATGTGATTTTAAATGTGATTTCATTTGATCATTAGGGTGAGAAGAAATATTTAAGACATGAAGTCCAATCACTGGGGCAATGTTTAGAACTCTTAAAGAAAAGAAATTATATTCTAACGTAAAAGAAGTTAGAATATAATTTTCTAATCTACCTCAAATATTTTTTGAAAATAATAATGGAAAAGAAATAAAATAATTTTTTAAAGTTTTTAGAATATAATGTTTAGAGATTCTGAAAACTTCAAATAAAGTTCATATGTAAGTATTATGAAAAAACATCTTTCACCTTTTCACAATTAGGAATATCTCCTCAGTGCAATTCTTCTAATGCTAAGACCATAAGCTCCAAGAGGGCAGGGCCATGTCTGTCTTCTTTCTGGCCCTATCCCTAACAACTAGTGTAATGCTGGCTCTTATTATGTGCTTAGCTGATATTTGTTGTATGGATGAATAGTCATGTACATGAACTAATACCAAGAGCTCCCATTAATTCCCTTATAATGACTCCCATTTGTTCAGTCATTCAAAACTAACTGAACAAACATTTGTTGAGGGCTTCTACCTACCAGGCTTAGTTCTAGGCACTAGGGATACAGCTATGAACAAAGCCTACAAAATAAAATCCTTGTCCCATTGGCTTACTTTCTAGCAGAGGGAGACAACCGATCAATGCTATAAACAGATAAAATAGAGAGAGGGGTTAGTTAGTGATGTGTTTAACAGAAAACTAAACAGGGAAGTCAGATAAAGAGCATCAGGTCAGGGGAGAACTTTCTGGAATGTTTAAAGCACAGCAAGGGTAGGCCAATGTGGCTGCAGCAGATAGACTCGAGGGGAGAAGAGAAGGAGGTGAGATTGAACACATGCCGGTCATTATGAGGATCTTACTCTGATTGAAATGGGGAGCCATTGGAGGGTTTTGAGCACAGAAGTGACACCATCCAACTTACATTGTAACAGGATCATTCTGGCTGCTGTGTTGAGAATAGAATGAGGCAGAGCTGGAGCAGAAGCAAGGGGACCAGGAAAGAGGCTATTTCAACCATCCGGGCAAGCGATGATGATGCTTAAATTTATCGTTCACATGTGCCAGGCAGTGTGAGAACTGCTTTACACATTTAATATTGACATATTCTATTGCCTAATCCCCACAAACTTCTGAGATAAATATTATATTACCATTTTCTAGATCAGGAAACTGAGGCTAACAGTGTTTAACTTGCCCAAAGTCACTCGGCTAGCAGACGGTAGATGTAGGACTCGAACACACGGCTGACTAACTGTTAACTTCCCCACTGCACCCTAAGTTTTCACGCATATTTTTCAAATGTTTTGTAATAATTAGCATCGGTATATCCAGAGATTGTGATAGTACCCACTTTAGGGGTGATGTGGCATTAACAATGAGAAATCGACCCATCCTTCCAGCTCTGTCCTCAACTTCTCTAGGCCCTGAACCCTCTACACTAGCCAAACCAGCTGACGTGTGATCTCCTAAATATTCCTTGAACTTTCCCGACAATCTTACAATTTTAGAACTTAAAGAAAACTTAGCCAAACTGAGAGTTGAAACAGGAGCCCTGTCTATAGCAAGCCAAATATTAGGTCATTTGGTCTCTGAATATTTCCCAGTGACAGACAAGGTGTTCATTGCTGGCTGCACCTGTTCGTGTGCTCATGTGAGACACCACCTGGGGAATCCCAGAGATTCTTGCAATAGATCTTGCGAAGAGTTGGCCACATTAAAAGTCTGGCTGTAGGGAAATAGCATTTACATTACAGAACATTTCCCATCCGCCAGGCCTCTCATTATAAAGAAATGTGTTCATGAAAACTGGGACTTAGAGAAAAAAAACAAAATCCTGCTTCCGTTGATATTAGAATGCTAAGATTTCTTAGCTGGAGGTCCCAAATTTAATATTTTTTAAATTGCAGTTAATTTTCACTTTCGTCTATAAGTCATAAAGGAAGTCACTGTTTGAGGGATAGAAAATAGAACCATGAGTTATAATATTAGAATCTCAGTCCTGCGTTTACTACCACCCAGATGTGGGTTTCAGGAAATGACTGACAACCAGATCATAATACCACTGTGGACAATTTGTCTATTCTATGGCCTGACACTAAATTCAATCCCAGGCAATGGACTGAGATGGAGAAGAGAAGAGAAAATCGCAATAGATGGGACACTGGAAGCTCTGCCTATTGACCTGGCACTGTGGGACTCTGCGGAGGTCCCTGGATGGAGAAACAAACCCTCCCCTATCAAAACTATGATCCCAGAGTTTGGTAAATATACAACACGAACGGCAAGAGACACAAGATATGAGGAGACTGTTTTTGGCTCTTCCACATTTTACAGTGCTTCAGACAGTGACAATGGAATCCTGGTTTAAAAGCCCCTTCATTTCTTTAAAGTTCCACCTTGCTCCATTCCCTTGTTCCAATGCCTGGACGCCAAAAGCTTAGGAAGAACAGGATTAGAGCGTAATTAACAGGTGAAGTTTAACACAAAACTTGGAACAATTGTCTCCATCTGAGCCATACAAGTGACTTTAGGGAACACAAGTCAACTACCTGTTGACTTTCACATATAAGATTAAAATTAAAAGCATATCCGTTTAATTAACTTAATGATCTTTTAAACATCGTTTTTGCACTTCTCCTGCGTATTAGCATGACAAGTCTCAGGCATACTGAACAGAACTGAGGGTCCTGACTAGAAGTCTAAGTTACTAAAATAAAGAGCTTTGTAGGGTGGCTTCTCACGTTATTACAACAATGTTGTGAAACAACTCTCTCCTTAAAACTTCATCCCAGGCTCCTGCCTGAGTCATAAGTAAAAACATGGGTATGGTCTTGGGGCCGGCTCTGAGGCAACTTCTTTAGAACAGGATGTGCTTCTTCCTTGAGGTGACAGGTTACATACTGTGAGTTTTTTTCATCCCTATTGAAAAAACATCTCATTTGCTGCCAAACTATATGTAAGAGAAAGAAGCACGGTCTGCCCTCAAAGGCTCCTTGGAGACTGAAACCAGAGAATAGCCGGACATACACGCAGTATGAAAAGTCTAAATTAAACAATGGCTTTACAAGGGCACCTTCCCATGTGACTTTGAATCAGAGTAAAGGGAAGTTCACAAAAATCAAAGCAGTAAAGGGATCTTTATTTGGAAAGTACTCATTAACTCAGCAAAGCCACGCTTTAAGAATTAGATCTGTGAGGAAAATCCTGGCAATGAAGCCAGGGCTTTGATATCTACTGGCTCATAAAATTAATAATATCCACTTACAGTTCTACGTTCTCTTTCAGTTTGCAAAGCGCTTTCCCATACATTATTTCATTTTTTCTTCACAACATTCTAGTGAGGTATTGAGGCATGATTATTCCCTTTCATGGGTTAGGAAATTGAGGCTGAGGGAGCAGACAGGATTTCCTCAAGGTCACATAGTTATTAAGAAGCAGAGCCCAAACTGAAATTTTGGTCTCCAGACTCCCACTTAGGAGCTCTTTTTTGTGTTGCATCTCTCTGAAGTTGGTAAGCCACAATTCCAGATTATCATATCTAGTTATATGTTAATTGGGGAAATTCTAAAAAGCCCCTGGTTACCCAAGAGTTTGAAAAAAGATAGGCCAGACTTGGAAGAAAGCAGACTTTCCAGCTGTTTTATATATGTTCCCTGTGACAATGGCAAGAATCCAAGGTACATTTTGAGAACAAACAAAATTAAAATGAACTTTTTTTTTGAATTTCACAATAGTCATATCAAAGGCTAAAACTACTGCAGGTATTAGAAGCTCAGCCAATGAAAAAAGAACTAAAGAAAAAGAAAAATTACCTGACTAATTTACAAACTTGAAATAAACTTTCTAAGGTTCTTTCTCAACTGAATTAGGCACTATGATTTGACATGTTGAAAATACTTGAAACTCACTTTTAGTACCTGGAGTTGAGTTTTCTTTTTTCTTTCTTTTTCTTGCAAATGTGAGACAGCATTTCACAGAGAACTGTGAGGCAGAGAACTGTGGGGGAAGGACAACGGTTTGGTGGCCAAAGAGGCTGAGCTTTGAGTCGTGGCTCCAGCTCTGTGACCTGAGCAGTCTATTTAACTACTCAAGGCTGTGTCTATAAAATGGAAGCAAAACCATCATTGCTAGGTGGCTTAGTCAGCTTGGGCTATGCTACGACAAAATACCACAGACTGGATGGCCTAAACAACAGCTATTTGTTTTCTCACGGTTCTGAAGACTGGGAAGTCCAAGATCAAGGTGCCAGCAGGGTTGGTTCTTAGCGAGGATCTTCTTCCTGGCTTGTAGGGTCACCTTCTCAGTGTGCTCACATGTCCTTTCCTGGGTGCATGTGCACAGAAAGAGGACGGAAATTAACTCTCTTGTGTCCCTTCTTGTACGGGCCCCCTTATCATGGGGACTCCAACCTCATGGCATCATCTTAACCTAATTACCTTCCAAAGGCCCCACCTCCTGATACCATCACATTGGGAGTTAGAGCTTCAACATACAAATTTGGGGAGAACAATCATTCAGTCCATAGCACTTGGTTCCCACCCTAGTATTGAAGCAGACTGGAAAGACAAGGCATTTAGAAAGAAAGAAGCAACATGCTTAAGAAATAGTGAAGACCACTGAAACTCAGTAGTCCTGAGTCACTAACGTTGGTCACAGCGTCAGGTCTGTCACGTAGCTTTTTCAAAACCATCGAGAACATTGACTAGGGTGTTACGTGAGAACGCTGTACGTGAGATACCCATCACTGCCTGCTGCCCACAACCTATTTTCAGAGAATCCATCCTGTTTGTACCAAATGACACCCACCACCTAAACTGATGTGTAAACAGCTCCACTGTGAGGAGAAACCAGCCATAATTCAGCTCAGCAAGTCAGATCCTCCAACACGAGAACGTAGCATTAGGCTTAGCAATGGAGACAGTGAGATGACAGTTGGTGGGGTGGGGGTGAAGAGACATATTGACAGGTATAGAACCCAAGTCAGGGCCGGACCCCTTGAAGCAAAAGCTACATCCAAGCAGCAGTTAAGGGGGAGCAGAGCAGCCATGTGGAAGATGGCAAATATGAAAAGCAGAATTGAGCAGATGGACAGAGAAAAGCAAAATCAGGTGGCCAGTCACTTAGTGGGAGAAAGGAATAGACTCAGGTACTGATTTTGCAATCCCTGGGCCTCCTGTGGCTTGGTTGTGCTTTTTTTCCTGCCACCAAATGTTTCCAAGATGCCCTAGTATCCTTTCAAAAAACTCTCTTTTTACTACACATAGTCTAAATGGCTTTCTGTCTTTAGCAACCAGAAAGCCTTGAACATAATGAATACTCCCAAAATAAATAAACAAACGAAGGAGGCAGGAGATTAATTAGATTAATACAAATCTGCATGGAAATGTCAAAGAACAATCTAAAAGCAACACGGTTGAGGGCTGGGAGAAACACAGAGTGAACATGCAATCAGAGTTGAGTGAGGTTAACCAGACAACCTTCTCGAAAGACATGAACTGAATCAAGTTAGGAAAGAAGGGCGATATGGTGCTTGCAGTGAGGAAGGCGCTGATCTAGAAAAACATCTGCAAAGAGACGTAGAAAGCAAACCACTGACAGTGAGTTCAAAAGCAAGCTAACAAAATAGCCTGATCTTTCAAGAAAATAATAGCTTCTAAAATTAATTTCATTTTGAATGTAGTATCACCTAATGAAGATTTTTAAATTATTAGATTGCTTTAAAACTCACATTTTTTTCAATTCAATGAAAGTAATTTTTTATGAGTTTTGCTGTTTTTAAGTCCAAAATCAAGTGTGTCCTTAGTTTCTGGTCAGCTGCTATCAATTTTCAATGAGTCAAGTCTTTACATGTTCAAGGTCTGCTCATGGAACTTTCACAGATTTCTTAGTTCATGGCTTAAAGATGAAAGGGAAGAACTTTTCCTAGGATAAACAATCTACCAGTTTTAATGCCATGACTTAACAATTTAACTTGATATTAGTCATCGATTCTAACATTTGTAAGTGTTAAAACACCTTGACATAAAAAAGTATATATATATTTATAATATATATGTTATTTGCTTTAAACTCCAGTGTTTGCTTTAGCCTCAAAAAAAATCATATTAAAAGTATGTCACAATGGATTATCTGAAAGACATATGAGAGTTTTAGAGCCCCAACCATGTTTGACACAAATGTTATGTGTCACAGCGTGACCAGAGAGTTGTCAAATCAATCAATAATGACTAGCAAAGTAAGAACAGGTGACTCTAGTGGGAATGACAGAAAATGGATAGGAACAGCTGTTGTATGGCAGACTCTTTCCCTTAAGGGACACCACAAAAAAATCATAAAAGTGTAGTAAAGGCCAGCCACAACTGCTAATATCTTGCCATCATATTTTTGGGAAAAAAGTTCAAACTTATTAACTTAGTACTTGAAGTCATTCATTTGTTCCACAAATACTTATTGTGCTCTTATTATATGCGAAGCTCTTGGGTGTACATTGTCGAAGAAAAGCACCCCTCTTTGTGCCACTTATGATCTAGAGAGATATGGGGCCTCTTGCATACAATTGCTTCAGTGTGTCATCCTCTTTCATGCTTCTGTGCCTTCTAATATGCTTTTGTTCCTCCATGGAGGATGTTCCCCCACACACAAACCACATATACACATGCGTGAGGGCACACATCCATTCTTTATGTAGTTATTTCTTATTCCTCAAACTTCAATCCACATGTTACCTCCACTGGAAAGTTTGTTCCTAATTCCTTTGCTTCTGATTTAAGTGTCCCCATGCTCTCAAATACCCTGTTCATGCTTCCATCAAAGAATTTATCATAATGTATAATCTGCTCTCATTGCTGATTGATTTTGGGGATCCCCTATAAAGACAGGGGCCTAGATCTAGCACAATGCTTGACACACAATAGGTGCCTTATAAATGTTTCTTAAATGAATAAATAAATGAACTACTAAGAAGCAGTTGTGGCAGACAGGCTAAAAAAGGAAACAATCTTGGACATTGAAAACAGGGGATTTAGTCAAATTCAAAAAGATTTTGATATGTGAACAGGAAGAAAGAACTATTCATCTTACGTTGTCTTAAGAGCTTGGGAACACTTTCTGTTTAATACTCGAGTCTCTTAGGAATCCTAGAGCCGGCCCTTCAGCAACTCAGCCCTAAGTTTGGTTAACTCAGTGATTTAACCAAAGTCTGGGACCATAGTCAGTATTCTTTGCTACTGATTGATCTAACACACATGGCAAGGACACATACACACACGAACACACCGATACAGAGTACAAATCTTCTCCTTAGGCGAATTCATTGGACGCATCAGCCCACTGTTTGGGGCACAACACACATAAGGTGTCACCTAGCAGATGTTCTACTGGGGAATTAATTTGGTGGGAAAAACCCATTTTAATAGTTCCACAAGTGTGAAATTTTAGCAGATGGTGCTAAATAACTTACCACATCCCTGGTACCTGGCTTATGCCACATCATGCTGGGCTGCAGCTGAACAGACTGGCCTCCTGATTTAAATGCAACGCAGAGATATATTTGGCATTTCAATGACATTGAGTGAGAGGCTTTAATTCATGCTCAAGTTGCTATCACACAACCTGAACTACAAGTGAGCTAGAGGAGACTCGTAATATTCTGTCACTGTTATTAGAAAGAAGTCCCAGTGGAGCAACTGGGAGAAGAAATCCTTGCTTCTCCATTTTAATACATCCTTTGCAGACTCCAAGTATTTTGGGTTTGGACTGTGGGCCACTACTATGAAAGGAGCAGAGGAGAATGGGAAAATGTCTCTGTACAATTGAAAGTGAGCAGGGAAAAGTCCAAAGAGACTGGGGTGTGAGGGGAAATGATGGCTCTTTAAACCTGGGCATTTTAGGAACAGGACAGGACTAGAGCACAGCTCATGTCACGCAGCACCCGCCACCTGAGTCCAACAACATCCAACCAAACTGATCTATACTCAGCAGACGAGTCCACTGATCACACTCTTGGAAGTCAGGGCGATATCAGATTGCTATAAAAGTTTCTGAATGCTTGCTCTCAATTTCTGTACCTGTTTTATTGCAGAGGGATAACAAATAGTCCAGGGCCGGCCCCGTGGCTTAGCAGTTAAGTGCGCGCGCTCCGCTACTGGCAGCCTGCGTTGGGATCCCGGGCACGCACAGACGCACCGCTTCTCCGGCCATGCTGAGGCCGCATCCCACATACAGCAACTAGAAGGATGTGCAACTATGACATACAACTATCTACTGGGGCTTTGGGGGGAAAAAAAAACAGGAGGATTGGCAATAGATGTTAGCTCAGAGCCAGTCTTCCTCAGCAAAAAGAAGAGGATTAGCATGGATGTTAGCTCAGGGCTGATCTTCCTCACAAAAAATAAATAAACAAATAGTCCAGTACTAATCTGAAGGCCACACTTGGAGTAGCACTGGTCTGAAACCCTTAGAGTTTTTCTCTCTGTTTTTTAGGTTCACTACAAAGACCGGGCAAGGTGAGTGAAGGTGATGGGTGACGATTTGTTGATAGTTTGCTGGCAATGGTCAGCTTATGGTATTTAGTCTAATGGATGCTGGGACTGACTTTAGAAATGAACTGCTTAGAACCCCTGAATGAACAGGGAAGCAGACCTGCCTGTTTGTAGCAGCTCTGGCCCTTTTTTAAGGATCTTATCTAGGGAGATATTAAGGAGGACAAAACAAAAAAATACAAGTCCAGTTGAGAAAGCACCCTTACCAGAACGTGTGAAGGCTGCAGGGATCGTGTCAGAGGCAACAGGATGTTTACCTCTCTCTCCATTGTTTATCCTCCTTCTTTGACCCTTCAGGTTCCTGAATTCAAATGCTGCAGATAATAATGACTAATTCACAGGACTTGAAGGAATATTTATGGAGCAAGTAGATTTAAAATGGGTTGTTCAGCCTATCCTAACTCCCCACTAAAATACCTAGATGACACAGAAAATAACCAAAGACAAAAGCTATTGTATCTCTAAAAACTAAAACTGGTAGCCTATCCAAGAATCTATTGGGGATTTCTATTAAGTCTAACAATGGAGCTGGATTTCACGAAATTCAAAAGCCTACCCGTGCTTCATCTGTTGAAAAGGAATATCTCAGCCCCATGAAAATGTCAAGAAAAAAATATCAGGAGTACCTAGCAGTCCTCTTTGTTCTTCCTCCAATCTCTTCACTCTGACTTAGGGATCCACAGACTACAGTCCCACCATTGTATGGCATTTTGGGGCAGCTAAAAATCCATTAGCTCTTCATCTGGCATCATCCTACAACCATTTGGAGACTAATTCAAAGAGAAAAATAGGTGAACACTCTAAAAATGAATGGGTACAAAAAACATTCTTGCCATTTTTTCTTGCTATTGTAGGTTTCCAAGTACTCTGTTCTGCTACAAAGGAGTTCCTGAAATAAGGCTCACAAAAGAATAGCACCATGAAATGGCTTTCCAGAAGGTTTTGTGAACAAAGAATTTGAGGAAAGCATGCATAAACTCTTCTTGGATATTCACAGTGTACGTAACAATTTTGAGATATTCTGCAGGAAATAATCATGTTTAAATTTTTATCGATCATTGCCTAGATCATTTTGCCTAGACAAAATTTTTCTCACATAACTCTTAATATCCTACATAACAAGTATTTTGCAGAAAACACACTGAGGAAAGCTTGTTCAGAGAACCGGAGAAGCAGAAAGTAGAGGTAAGACCACATCTCTTTTCTGTAAATGTCTAGATCAATGTCTGGCTGATCGTGATAGGTGGGCAATGAGACCTGCCCATCAATTACCTAATATAATCAAATTATTCTCCAATTTTGATCTGAGGAGAGAATTCATCTAGCATCAAAAGCATCAGTGAGAAAAGCCAAAGACAATCCACAAACCATGTCTGATCACAAACACTGAGTTCAAAGAGACACTTCTCTCTATTCTAGGATGAATAAAGAAAAAACCATTTTAAGTCTATAAATCAGTACAGAAATAGGGAAAAGCAACATCATCTGGAAGACTCCAAAGGAGATCATTTTCTAGAAATAATTCTATGTGCCATTCAATGTTTTAAATTTAAAAATATCAGTGAAATACACAATTTCAATCTAGTGGTAATGTAAATCTTACAAACAACCTAAAAAGACTTAATAGACCTGAAACAAATTATAATATTTATCAAAAAAATAGTCCTAAAAAACAATCTCCAGAGTTAACCGATTGTAAGGTTGGATTCTTTTAAGAAATAGATACTTGCCACACTCTATAAACAACTCCAGGATATATAAACAGACACAAATTCTCCTCATTTACTTTACAAAGCTGGAATAATCCTGACTCTAAAACCGCACAAACCACATACACACACGCACAAACTACTACTGCTACTGACACAGCTACTGATAAATATCAGTAATAAGCATGAATGCAAAATTCCTAAATAAAATTCAAATACATATTAAAAGTATAATCCACCATGAAAAAGTAGGAATTACTTGTCAGAGAGAGAGACGTGTCCTTGAGGGCAGAGGTGGAAGGAGGACATTGATTGCTTTACATTGGAAAGAGGCAGATGTCAACAGGTCAGAGGCAGCGGGGACCAGTGGACCCCTCAGTGTGGTTCCCCAGGGAGACAGCCAGATTTCAGGGTTGGAGGGAACACATAGGGAGGCTGGGCCCTGAGCAAGAGGCTGTAAACACCCAGGACTCCTGTGCATGAAAAGAGCAGCAGAGTCATGAAGAAACCATGCCAGGTGGGACACTCAGAAGTTCTAGGGTGGATTGATGACAAAAGAGACTGCCCTCCAACGTACCATCACTGCATGAAGACTTATTGCAATCCTTCCCCCAGGGCTATAGTGGGGAAGCAAGATCCACGAGACACATGTTCATTCCATGAAGAGTCAAATTCATTCATTTACTTACAAATACTTATTATATACCAGGTGCTAGAGATACAGCAGGGATAAACAGGTGAATATCTAGCCTTTAGGAGCTTACATTCTAGATTGAGGAGTTAGTAATAAACAATTAACACAACAAGAAAGTAAATTATTTAGTACGTTAAAAGTTGAAAAATGCTATGGAATAAAGAAGATATGTTAGAGGCTATTGTAATCTAGTCAAGAAAATATGGTGGTAGCAGTAGGGGTGATAAGAAATAGTCAGATTCTAGATATACTCTGAAGGTTAGGCCAATGTTATTTCCCGACAGACTGGATGTGGGGTGCGAGGCAAAAAGAGTAATCAAGAATGACTCCAGATTTTTCCACTGGAGCGATTGGAAGGAGGGAATTCCCATCAGCTGATCTGGGAAAGACAGAGGGTAGAGCAGACTGGGAGGAAGAGTTGGGGAGATCCAGATCTCCTTTTTTTTTTAACGTACTGATTTCACTTTTCTGTTAAACATCCAAGTGGAGGTGTTGGGTAGGCATTGGATATAAAAGCCAGGAATGTGTGGTTTAAGCTAACTTTAAAAAGGAAGGAAGAAAGGGAGGGAGGGAGGAAAAAGAGAGAGAGAGAGGAGGAAGGAAAGGAGAGGGGGGAGGGAGGAATAAATGTGTTTTTTACACAATAAGTTTTTGAACCAAAATTCAATTCCACTACATTACTAACAACAACATGTAGTGCGATATTCTATGATTTGTACAGAATTTAGCCCAAGGGAATGTTGGGAGCCATCAGGGACATTTCACAGAGAAGGTAACAATTCAACAGGGCTTAGAGGGATGTGTATGAGCTCACCAGGTTGACAAGGGAGACAAAGCTAAGAAGAAGAGCAGGAATGTAAACATGAAACTTCAAAGTGTAATGGTAGGTCACCCAGGATGACTAGAACCTTCTGTGGATGGAGTGGAGTGACTGCAGATGAAGCTGGAAGAGTGAGTTGGGTTAGCTTATGAAGGCTTGGATAGTGTGCTAGGGAATTCAACTTAATTTGCATAAATTTGTGTAGTAGCAACTGAGAACAGAATACACCAAGCCGTGGCACTGGAAATGTAGTTTTTGGTTTTTTGTTAGCAAATAGAATAGAATCATGGTGAAATAGAATAATGCTGTGCTTCAAAGCCTAAGTAATTGCAGACAGACTAAGGAGCTACTGCAAAGTATTGCATATTTGCGGTAAAATTGAGCAGTCCAAATCTAGTATCATCAAAGGGAAAGTATACCCAGGACAGAAAAGAGACATTATTTTAGGCAAACCTGACTAATGATTTAACTCCTGTCCTAGGGAGGAGCAATGGCGAGATGACCCCAGGATCACGCTTCAGGCCTATCTACAATTCTTTGTATTTACCTATGTGTCTCTTCTTAAGTTGACTGATAATATTCTTCTCTTAGCGCACATTTAGTTCTTCTCAATTAATTCTTTTTTCATCAATAGTTTTGTACTAGAAACTCTTTGGGATTATTAAAGGTGCTTGAACTAGAAAAAACTCAACTGGTGCCTGCATGCAAAGTAAAATGTACAACGGACCAATTAAACAAGCTCCTAGTAAAGAGACAACTCACACCTAAGATAGGCACGAATTTTAGGGATATTTCCTCTGTAAATCCCCAGGTTCCATAACTCTAAGGGCACTTCCCAGCTTGCCAACTATTCACTTTGTCCTAAACTCAAGAAGGCTCAGGCAACCAGATCCATTTTCCCTTATGATATAAGAATGGAATTAGGATTAACTTGTCCTTCCATGTCAACCACATGCTTCTCAATAGCACATCTCATGTGGAGCCATCATAAGGACCACAAAGGCATGATGCAAGGTCCAGGGACATCCAGGCTACCTCCTATGAGAAGCGTGAGCACACATCACCTAGATTCTGCAGTGCTCTCTGTGGCTGCAGCTTGACTAGTGCATTTCACACATTGGCATGGTCTGCATTCCACTTTTTTTTTTTGCTGAGGAAGATTTGCCCTGAGCTAACGTCTGCTGCCAATCTTCCTCTTTTTGTATGTGAGCCACCACCACATCATGGCTCCTGACAGACGAATGGTGTAAGTCCATGCCCAGGAACCAAACCCAGGCCACCGAAGCGGAGCATGCTGAACGTAACCACTAGGCCACTGGGGCTGGCCCTGCATTCCACTTTTTATCCAATCCCTGAAATCTTTCCCAAATGGTCACAAGATTACTCTTACTCCTGAACCTGGAATTTTCAATAGCCAATTTAATACTTCAAATAATCTTCCTCTGTCCTTTGACCCAGCCTTCTATTCCCACTTAAAAATCTGGACTTGACAACACCATTTTTCCTTGGTGGAGCTTATTAGGGAATATTTTTAGGCAAAACATATCCACTAAAACCCATAAAGATTGTATAGGTGACAAATAGTAAACATATAGAGAAAATAATGAAACAAAAGGTTATGTTGCCCATTTGTAGGTGTAGTTTTAGGATCCCACAAAGTGATTAAATTTGTTAAAGTTTTATAAAAGTCCTGAGTGATTGACACCTCCAGGAGTAAAGCCATCTTCAAAGAATTCAGAACCAAGAAGCTTAGAGATTCTCCTTTTCTGGGCATTGGATAACTTTGGATTTAACCCAAAGCTTGCACTGAGTCATCAGAGATCTGCACTTTCTTTTAAAAGAAATCAGCCAAATTATTTTTACTTTGGGACTCTGGTGTGGGGCATGAATGGGAGGGAGACAAGTCTTTCCCTTTTGTTTTTCATCTCATCCTGAAATGAGCAATCAGTGCTATCTATTCCATCCCACAATGAAGGCTAAAAGTTTAACCAGGGAGAGCTAGTCATAAATTTATGCCATCAACTCTAGGTTAATCAATGTTTAATTATGTAAGTTTGTGGATTTTCCAGACTCAAGCTCAATTAAAATTTCTCCTTTTCTCTCATATAGTCTATTTTGTGTCCTATAACAGGATATAGTCTTTTATCTTCCCAGTATCTTTCCCTTTTTTGGCAAGCCCCACCGTCACCCCAATTTCCCTCTTCTTTTAGGAAATATTCCTCCCTCAATTACACCACATGGTCCAGGTAAGAGCTGCCAATCACAATAACCATCCACTGGTCAGAGAGGCTGCGTGTGACCTAAACTGGACTCTCCCTAAGCTTCTACAAATTGAGACTTAAGGAAAAGGGACAATCCCTCTCTGGTGCCAAGGCTTAGGACCTGAGTCTGAGAGCATGGTGACCTTGTAGAGGAGGCTTGTAGGAGAATATGTTGAAAGGCATAGAAACGAAAGCTAGAAGAAAGAGAGACTTGAAGATATCTGAGTCCCTGTTTCCAGTGATCCCAGAGACCGAGTTATATCCTTTACCCTTCCCTTTTGCCTAAGTTAGTTCAGGCTGCATTTCTTTTACTTGTATGAAAAGGATCCTAATTAATACAGACCCTCTCATAATCCCTGCATTAACGGTGGAATAAAGAGATGAAATCTCAACCCAGTCCATTTTTCATTTGATTAGCAAATCTTGCAAAAAGTTTAGTTCTAGGAGAATCTGAACCGTTGGCCAACTGAAATTGGGAAGGTGGAAGGGGAAATCATCTATACACTTCTATCACATTAGACAGATCAGGAAGTCTTGGTGTCACCCCAAAGGCGGCATGGTATCCAGTGTCCAGGACTGTGGGCACTCACAGGCAGATCTTCACACGCTAAAGCTCTTCTGGCTCCTGAATCCAGATGAGTTCACCAGTGTGATCTCACTTGGAAGAGCATGTAGATGAAAGGAAGTGTGGTGTAGGTGAGTCAAGGGCAGAGGGGAGACTCTCTTCTCTCAAGTCAGGTTTCCAGGCAGAGAAAGGCAAAGAGGGAACAGATTCCAAAACAAGCTCACTCTTTAGGCTGGCAACCAATGACTTTGCTCCCTGTGGAAGATTAGCCTTGAGGCCCTGAAGCCAACTCCACAAACAGCTCAGCCACTCCCCACAGCACTCATATTTTCATGCTGCAATAACAGCCACTCCTTTCTCTGGTTCGGGTCCAAAAAACAATCCCTCCCTTCTCCTCTAATACCAGCCTCTCTGTAGTGAGCTCATGTCCTCCCTCTCTCTTCCTCTCCCTCTGACTCACAGTGCTCAAAGCTTTAAGAAATAAAAACCTGTTGTATTAGCCAGACTAGAATCATCAACTTCGAATGGGCCAGCCCTTCCGTGAAAGGGAATCTCACTTTCATTGTTAGCACCCAGGCTCTGAGTTACTTGACTTGGTCATGAAAAGCCTGCAACCCAACTCATTCTTTCACCAGCAAAAACAATAGTGTTATATGTCTTTAAAAGGAAAAGAAAATATGCTTTTAGTAAAACAAAATAACTCTGCCATTTCAACATCTCAAAAGAAACACCATCCTGGACAATGAGATGATCCCTTCACCTTGATCTCTGTTTTTGAACATAATTTTTTGCCTAAGATGCAAAATGTTTCAAGGAAGCCAAATTTAGAGAAGATTCATCAATAGAGGACTTGAATGCTACTTGATCGCATTCATCTTGATACATGAAGCAACAAGAATGGTGCCTGAATATTTTAATTTTTCAATAAATATTTACAGAATTTATCATAAAGTGGTTTGCCAGCGGAGAAATAAGAATTAGAAATAAAGATTAGTCACCAAATATTTTGGGAGTAATGCAGTCACTATTGTCCAAATCAGAAAACAATTTGCTAGATCTGAAATTTCTCAGAATTTTCCATGAAAACCTGGATTTTTTAATCACCTTTGCAGGAAAAAAAAAAGATTTTGTCTTAGGTATTAGGACAAATTGAAAATACTTTATGGGGGACCTGTCTCCCCCATCTGCGAGCAGTGTCCTTAAAATCAAATTGGTGTTTTATTACCTGCTTCTCCCAGACCATGGCTGACAGAATCAAGCAATTCTTGACAAAGACCAAGGTTAAGCTCATTTTGCTTCCGACCCAATGATATTCTTTTGAAGCCTTGGTACATACCACTTGTGATAAATGTTCTTAGATTTGTGCAAGGGAAGAGAAGAAAAGAATTTGTTGGGGAAAAAATAAATCCTGGCCCTGAATTTGAACCTGCACCAATCATCAGGCAGTCTATAAAACAAGGTATAATCAAATAAATTAAGCATAGCAATATTTTTCAGCATTATTGTCCTAACTAGCCAGTAAGCTTTGTGGATTGTTTTAAGTGGTTTGGCTGGTTTTTTCTGAAGAGTAGTTATCCATGAAAAGATGATTAGCTTTCAATTACATGTAATGAATACTCACTTGGGTTTCTTTGCCCCCACCTCTTTTTCTCTTTGGGGAAAAACATACTCAACCTCTCAGACAATTAACTCGCTATCAACTACTCCAGCACTCCAGCAAAAGAATAATGACCAGGAAACACAATCAGATGGCTAGCTTTTTTAGTATTTTTCTGAGTTCTTGGGAAAATCATTCCCACTAAGTATGACAGACCTCTTTAGTGAAAATGCCTTGGCAGCCGCCAGCCAAAGAAAGATTCAGAGAAAGTTCATGGGTCACAACATACCTTGAGCCCCTAAATAAAGATGTAGGAACACGCTGCATCAGCCAGTTCAGAGGGTTGACCTTTTTTGGTACTATGAAATGAGAGGTTCTTGAATCATCTTTAACTCTTACTTTAAAATTCACTGGCATCGTCTTTCTGAGATTGTTCACTTGTGACAACGATGCTTATAAAGAAAAAACAAACAAAATCAAAATTGAGAACCAGAGACTTTAATGTGCTTAACTAAGATTGCACAGCTAGTCAATGACAGAGACAGGATTTTAAACCGAAGTCTCTCTGATCTCAAAACCCACAGGTTATTTTGCTATTTTGCCTCTCGTGAGATAATGTGGATAAAATGCATCTACAAGATTTCCAAATGGTTTCAGCCCCTCTGATAAATATTTTTTTTAATCACTGAGCATTTCTATAGCCTGCGCTCAGTGTTTGAGTCAAAAACACAGTGCAACCCTTTAGGAGACCCCAAGCAAACTAGTTTCCAACTTGTCTTGGATCATTCAGCTCTCAATTCTCCATATCAAGCTAACATGGCCAAAGTCTGACAATTCTTTCTATTTGCTTCTGGAATGTGTTTTTGTATTTTGAGAACGAGGGCTTCTCTCTCATGTTGCAGTAATTTACACCAACTCAGATGTTTTAAATGAAGCCAGGCTGTGAAGGAACTCAAGAGGAAGTAAAAAAACTGCCGGTGATCGCTTCCCACTCACTCCATCCCACAAACAGCTGGAAGGAACATACAGCACCGTCCCAAATTTAGTACAAGATTCATTTTGAAGAGTCTTTCATGTCTTATCATAATCTTGATGTATAACAATATGGGCTTTTAATTTCCTTTTCTAAAGTTTTACACTATCCAAAAATTAAATCAAAATGTTTCTTCAGAATCTTCCGGTGTCTTTTTTTTTATTTGGTGAATCTAGCAGCTTGAATCCACTTACCAAAGTGGTGAAAACAAGACGGGAAATGAATCTAACCACTATTTATATATAGCACCACAACATGAGTCGTGTTTTCTAAGTCAGCTAAAAGGGGTACAATCTTGGTGAGCACTAAAAATGCCAGCTGCTTTCAGATTTCCTAATAAAAATTTTCTGTGTGATTGTCTGTCTTTTGAAGAGAAAGAGAAAGATAACACTTCAATCCCAAGAAAGTGTTAACTTAAAATAATTTCATATAACATTCTAAGAGGTTATAAAAGTTAACACAGGAAAAGTATACAACAATAAAAAGGAACAAGCTATTGATAAGCCAATAATATGGAAGAATTTCACAGACATATTGCTAAGTGAAAGAAGTCAGAGACAAAAGAGTATGTTCTATATGATTCCATTAAATGAACTCATGCATAGAACTCAAAACAGTGGTTTTTATGGTGTGGGAGCTGGGAGGAGTATTGACTGGGAGGGGACAGAAGGAAGCTTCTGGGTGCCAGAAGTGTTCTGTATTCGCTCTGGTGGTGGTACATGGGTGTGTATATATATGTATATACATATGCACATATATATACACATATATACGTATATATGAAATATACATATATATATGAAAAGTCATTGAGTTGTGTGCTTAAGATCAGTGTTCTTTAAGTTCTTATTCAATGTATGTTATATTTATACTTCAATCGAAAAGTTTTTTAAAAAAAGTTTAACACAACTGTATATCTGAAAGAAAGGTTATATAATTCATGCCTTGAACATTACTGACAACACAGACATTTTTTAAAGATACTTAAGAGTCCACAATTCCTTATCCAAAAAGCTATGAAAACTAAATTTTCCAGCTGACCTGAACTGATGTGAAGCTTTCTAACAGCTTTATTTACTCCATATTCTATCTAGTGCAAATATTCATATGCCTTGCTGTGGAAATGTTGTTTGATTATGGGATGTTACCCATACCCCCACAGTGGTGTTACGTAAGATTTAGTACATGTACCTTATCACCTTTGTAAAATCCAAAAATGTTCTAAATTTCTAGATGCTTCTGGACCCAATGGTTTCAGATAGGATATTGCTCAGCTTTATTTATTTGCAGGTGCATTTGAAAGGTTTCATTAGCACACCAGGCCTGTGATTTCACAGATATTATTGCTTAAGAAGAGGCTGAATTTATTTAAGTACACTGTGGGCTGAATTATTAAATAGATAAATAAATATGTAATAAGGTAGTCCACAGCCAACGTTGGAAAAGTGGCATGGGAATGACTGAAGTTTAGGATAAACCTTGCCAGCATGTTCAAAATGATTTCAACATGTCCTTACAGAAAGCCAATGGCCTACACAGGACAAAGGGTGAGGGCAGGGGCCTCCTTTGCATCCTCCCCAGCACCAAGCAGGAACGTGCATGTTACAGCACTCAACAAAGGCTTGCTGGGTTGAACTGAATCTCCAACAGCCCTCATCCTTCGATTTCTGTTACACACCATCCCTGAAAAGGAAAAAAATGAAGATTTTTTTAAAATAAAGTTTTAGACCTTTGGGAAATAGCTTTTTGGTTCCTTTTAGTTGATTTTAAGAAAAGATAGAACCACATCTTTGTTTTTACCTTGTAACTTTAGGGCATGTCTCTACTTGAAGCCCTCAAAGACTCAGATAAATCCCTAAATCCCTACTCTTTACTCTGTTCATTTGAGGACAGAAATCTCACAAACAAACCACATGAAATTTGCCACTGACTCCAGGAAAAGATTCGCTTTTTTTGTGCTGCCTCTACTTTGCACCATAACTTCTGAACTGCTGCTTTCATATTTCTTCCCTTTATTCCTTTATATTTTCCCCAAGGTAAAGAACTCATTGTCTGCATTCTGCTCAAATATACTCCAGAAACACTGTAAGCGTTTGCCTCATGCTTCTGTATCAGTTTCGGGACCGTCATAAATCAACTGTCTGTGGAGCGAAGTGCTCAGACCGAAATCACACTTTGAAAAATGCAGAGCCTCACTTTCCATGAGCAGCTGCAGCCTTTTATTAATGGCTCAAGAATCTTTCACACCTCCTTTTAAATCTAGTGCATTTGAAGTAATAAAACAGGGAACAGTTTATAGGCAGGAAATATTAAAATATTTAATTGCCTTCTTTTTTCTTGGCACAAGGCAGAGAGCCTCAAGCTTTCTATAACACATGAAACAAGGGCACCTGCCGATGCTTGAATGGACGTGAAACAGGGATTGCCAAATTGGATACATCTGTGACCAAACCCCCTCTAAACCCACAGCAAGCCCATTTTTTTTTAAATAGTTCTAACCATTTCCCTGCAAATACTTTTCATTTCTTTCTTCCTTCTCCTTGTCTAATCACAACAAAACACAGAAGAGAGTAAATTGATATCATGTCCAAGACGATTCCCTAATCTATCTCAAATAGAAACAGTCCACAAATTGAACCTGAAAAATTTTCCCATTGTCCAGTCCTATAGTTTATAATCTGGCTTGTCAAACCCTTCGAGGAGAAAATGGGATCTAAGTATTGTTAACACCAATGGTATTGCTAAACCTTTTGACGAGTCTATCTATCTGGTGGAACAAGGCAGCCTGAGATCAAGTTCCAGCTCTGTCAAGTGCTAGTTGAGTGACTTTGGAGAGGTTACTTAGCTTCTCCGAGCTTCAGTTCCTTCATCTGTAAAATGGGGATCATCAGTAGTGCCTCTCACATGAGGCAGTTGTGGGCATTAAATGAGATATCAATTATCAAGTATTCAATATGGGGTTTGGCACTCTGTGAGGCCCTGGTGTTAGCTATCCTTTTATTACAATTCAGTCTGAAAAGAATTGTTCCTAAAGCAAAAGAAGATAGGGCTAAAACTCTTCCATGAACAACTGATGGTAGTACGAGTACCTTGCTGAAATTTCTATTGGTTTTCTATTGCTACATAAGAAATTTCCACAAACTTAACTGCTTAAAACAACACCTGTTTATTAGCTCACAGTTATGCAGTCAGAAGTCCAGCAGGCATGATTAAGTTCTGTTCTCCAGGTATTACAAGGCTGAAATCAAGGGGGGCCAGGCTGAGTTCATGTCTATAGACTGTAAGGAATAATCCGCTTCCAGGCTCATGTGGTTGTTGGCTGAATTCGTTTCCTTGTGGTTGTAGTACTGAGACCCCGTTTCTTTGCTGGCTCTCAGCAAGGGGCCTCTCTTGGCATTCAGAGGTCACTCTCAGTTCCTTCCCTCGAACGTCCCTGCATCTTCAAAGTCAACAACAGAGAATGAATCCCTTCATTCTCACATTGAATCCCTCTAGTGATTCGATTCTCACTGACTCCTGCAACCAGCCAGAGAAAACTCTGCTTTTACAGAGGCAAGTGATCAGGTTAGTCCAACCCAGATAATTCCCCTATTTTGAAGGTGAACTGATAAATAACCTTAATTTCATCTGCAAAAATCCCTTTTTCCACGTAACGTAACGTAATCACAAAGCAACACCAGGGAGCAGAGATCATGGGGACCATCTTAGAATTTTGACTACCATAAAATGTTAATGTTAAGAGTTGGGATGAAAAAACGTACATCATATTTTACAGCAGAGCCAGGAAGGAAGGTAGCAGCCTCCTAACCACTCTTTCTGGTCTCCATTCTTGCTGCCCTCAAATTCAATCTTCATAGAGCTGTCTGCATTAAATATCTAAAAGCAAACCTTGTAAGCTTCCCATTGCCTATAAGATCAAATTTAAAGCACTTAACCTGACCCATGAACCCTCCATGATTAAGCTGGTCTCTTAAAACTACCTCTCAAGCCTCTTGCTAATTCCATATTCATGCTTTATGACCCAGAAACACCAAATTGCTTATAGTTTCCTTCATGCACCATGCTTCTCACCTCTGTGTCTTTATTCAAGCGGTGCTCTCAGCCTGGAACACCCTCTACAATTTCACTAGCCTTTTGTCTAGGTAACTCCTAGTCATCCTTTAATTTTGCTCAGGTTACTTCATTTACTTATTCATTCATCCAATAAATAACTATAGAACATCCACTCTATGACAAAGACTGAGCCACAGTGATCAAATAGACTCACACAGTCCCTGCTTTCATAGAGCATACACTGTTGGCGGGGTAGGGACAATTCAACAAATTATTAAACCCAGTGATAAGTAACACTGATTAGAGAAAGGCTGATGGACCTACAAGAGGCTTTTAACCAAAGTCAGAAGTTTTCTGAAGAAAGTGACATCCAAGTCAAGACTAGAAGTATAAGTAGGAGTTAGCCAGGCTAATAGGAATGTGGGAGGGGAGAAGGTTCCAGACAAAGGGAATAGCATGATAACATACAAACACACATGTGTTAGAAAAACGCGGTTCCTCTGAGGGACTGAAAATAGCTCAGTCTGACTGGAGTATGGAGTCCTGGGGGGCAGTATAGGATCTTTCCCAGGGGTAATGAGGAGACAGTGAAGTTTAAGATTAGATTTCTATTTAGAGACATCTCCCCAGCTGGCCTGCAGATAATAGCTTGGAGGAGGGACTGAGAAGAGGAGAAGAAACCAGCAGGGAATCCAGGGCAGTAATCCAGATCAGAGATGACAGTGACTGGTTTTATGTTGAGGCGACAGAAACCCAGGGAGATGGACAGATTTGAGAGAAGATGCCACCTACAGGAACTTGGTGATGAATCAGCTATTGGGGATGAGGGAGGGTGATGTCCGTCTTTCTGGCTTGGGCAACAGGGTGGATGCCAGTGCCTGTCACTGTCAGTGAGAACATGGGCGGAGGAGTGGTTTTGTGGGGGAAGATAATTGTTGCCAAATGGCTTCTGAGATAGCCAGTAATTTACTGAGACTATTTCAATTCTTCCTAGCCCACCTGTGTGATTCAGCTACATTAAGCAAGAAAAGAAGCCCATTTGTTGAGTATAAGGGTGAGAAGGGAAAATATAAAAATGGCACCAGTCACTTGTTCCCCCAATTACCCACCTTTGGTCCCAGGGTAGAAGATTCTCATCATCTGGGATTTCTTACTCAATCCAGGCGAGGATGATGGAGAATGATGGTAATGACCATTTCCTCTTGCTCTTTCCTCTGACAATTGAGCTCCTCCCCCAGGTACCTGCATGGCTCATTCCTGCCCTCTCTTCATTCAGGTCTCTATTTAAATGTCATCTGATTAGAGGGGACTTGTTGACCACCCTTAACAAAGAGCAAATCTTCCACCCATGCTCCAGCACTCCCTAGTCTGCTTTCTTTTTCATTTATTTATCTTTTTGTGAGGAAGATCAGCCCTGAGCTAACATCCATGCCAATCCTCCTCTTTTTTTTTTTTTTCTTTTGGTGAGGAAGACTGGCCCTGGGTTAACATCCGTGCCCATCTTCCTCTACTTTATATGGGACGCCGCCACAGCATGGCCCAACAAGTGGTGCATCGCTGTGCGCCCGGGATCTGAACCTCGGCCACCAGCAGCGGAGCGCGCGCACTTAACCGCTATGCCACAGGGCCGGCCCCCTGTTTTACTTTTCTCCATGGCACTTTTTGATACAGTGTGTGTGTGTGTGCGTGCGTGTGTGTGTGTGTGTGTGATTGTCTTTATAGTAGAATATAAGTAGCACAAAGGCAAGGACTTTGTCTGTTTGTTCACTGCTGAATCTCTTTCTCTCTAAAACAGTGTTTGGCATGTAATAGGCACTGGTAAATATTTGTTGAGTAGATGAATGTATACAGGAATGAAGAGTTATTGCTCAGAAGATTGATTTTGGCTTGAGAAAATTATGTGGGAACCATCAGGATAAAAATAGTATTAGAATCATAAGATTAGATACATTTTCTCAGGAAGAGAATACAGAGTTAGAAAAAGGTCCCTGAGGAATTCCAACATTTACCAACCTTTAAATGATGATCTGTAGAAGAGTCTGCAACAGAGTGAGAAGGGGCAATCAGGGAAGCAGAAGGAAAACCAGGAGAGTGGAGGAGTCAGAGAAGCCAAGGAAGGAGGGTGACCATGAAGGAGGTGTCAACAGTGACAAATGCAACCAAGAAGACAAACGAGAAAAGTTCTAGAAAGTCTCTACTGGATTTAGAGGCTATTTTTGGCCCTTAATGAGAGCAATTTGGGGGAGAGGTGAAGATGAGGGCCAGATTTCAGTAGCCTTGGAAGTGAAAGGCAAGAGAGAAGGGATAAGAAAAAAGTGGTCAAGGGAAGTTACTAGAGGGATGCTGGGCCAAGAAGAGTTGTTTTTTTTAAGATGGTGCGGGCTTGAACAAATTTAAAGGTTGGTGGGAAAGACACAGTAGAGAGGAAGAGGTTTAAGATAAGAGAGCAAAAAAAATAATCAATACCAGGAGATCTCTGAAGTACAGGAAGGGAGGCTTCCTTCTTCCGGAAGCCTCCTCTGACCTCTTCCCATCCCTCCCCCTCTCCATCCTCCCCACTACAGCCTGTGTCAAGTGTGCATAGGACTATTATTGAGCTTATCCAGTGGAATTGTAACTCTGTTTATGTCACTGTTGTGCCACTAGATTATGAGCTTCATTAGGGAGGTGACCACTTCTGATTTCATCTTTTTATCTGCAAGAACTAGCACAGAATGTGGTACATAACGAATACTCAACAGATTTCTGATGAGAGAATGAATGAATGAATTGATGGAGAAGTAGACTTATGGACTGATGAACTCAGCAAATATATTGAATGCCTACTCTGTGCCAGGCTCTGCTCTGGGCTCTGGTAATTGAGTGGGGAACAAAACAAAGCCCATGAACAAGAGAATTGAGAAAAAAACATGAAAATGTGGAGGAAAAAATAAAAGCAGACTTCAGGCAAATGAAGCATCATGAACCAACACTTCATAAATTCAAGAGTGTTGATGCTTTAAAAGGGACATCACGCCTCTTCATGCCAATTTTTTTCACATGAGAGGCCAATTTTTTTCACACAGTTTTTTACTTGCCATTTATAAGGACTGATTATAGTCTTGCTTCCTCGTTTCCTCTTTTTCATATTTGTAATCTATGAATCACTTGCTTGAATTTGCCTCTCTCCATAAGCTCTCAAAAGTGGATTGCACTGGTTTTCCAGCTCTTCACCAAAAAAAAGACATAGACCCAACCTCCCAGGGTACAGCAAGGTTAAAGCCTTGATTGTAGCTTATTCCAAAGTACCTTTCCACCAGGACCCCCAGTCATCATTATGTTCTCCTACAGGGATTAAATGGAAAAGATGGGAACGGAGGCGGGGAAACACCCATATGGACGTTCCCTTGCAGGCCAACAACCACTAAAAGCAGAGCTTTAGGAGATGTTGCTCAAAGTTTCCCAAACAGGAATGTCTATGTTTGAGTCATTAGTGCACGTCTAGGAACACCCCGAGCCTCATAGATAGGAGGGACTGAGGCATCAACACACAACAACACTACTGTGATGCCAAGAAGCCATTCTAGGTCACTTATGCAAGAGACACAAAAGTCATCCAAACAAACATACAAGGGAACATGGCAATCACTGGAACATTTAAGAATCCGCATCCTAAAGGCTCTTGGATATCAGGTGTTAATCAAACACTCTTTTTCTCCTTCCTTATTTCCCTTACTGTGGTCATATTTTCAAATATAAGAATTGAATCCTTTGTTGGCTCTTTTTACTCTGAAACATAATTTCTAATCTTGGTTAGGCCCTTCACTTTTGTCCAATTATCCCTTCCCCCAGTGATATTATCCAATTGAACAATCACTTCTACATGGATTCCTCCCAATTCTTTGGACAAGAGCTCAGAGCTGCACTGTAATCTTCCAGCCAGATATCTGGATGTTCCTCCAATACCACAAAGCAAACATGTTCAAAACCAAACTCATCCTCTTCCTCTACAAAACCAGTTCTTCCACCCAAATTCCCAGCTTCTATTAATGGTGCCACTGTTTGGCTAGGTGAAAACCTCAATCATCATTGACTCTTTCCTCTCTTTTGTTTTTCCCTCCCATCCACTCTTAAATTCCATTGAGAGGTTCTCTAAGACCCATTTCCAGCATGTCATTCCCATCCATCCTCCTTAACATTCAACTCCTTCTTTTATTCTCACCGCCTCCACTCTAGTTCAAGCTCTTGTTTCTTCTCACCTGAACTACTCAAACACCATTACTGGGGAAAGAAAATTTCACAATCCACTAGATTTATATTCAAATCTCAGTTTCATCTCTTTCTAGTTGTGTGATCTTGGGCAATTTTCCTTAACCCTCTAATCCTCAATTTGCTCCTTAAAATGATGGTTCATTTCAGGAGTATATAAAATAATGTAAGTTAAAGTGCCTAACACATAATTGCTCAAAGGATCAATGACTCTTTCCCCCAAAAAAGTATTCTGATCGTGTCTTTTCCATACTCATAAACCTTGAATGACTTCCCTTTTTCTACAAAAACAGACCCAGCTACTTATTTGCTCTCCATAATATCACCCAAGCTACTTTCCTAGCTTTCATCTCCCAAACTGGCCCTCTCAATCTTCACCAGACACACCCACGTTTTTACCATGCTTATCTTTCCACCTGATATGACATTCCCATTAATCTCCACCAGTCAAAATTCTACCTATCCTTTAAGAAACACTCAAATGCCACCCCCTCCATGAGGTTTAATTCTAATATCCAAATATATGTTCTGCTTTTGAATCCTCACTTCACTGTCTTAATATTTATACTATGGAGTTTATCATATTCTGCTTCATACTACACTCATAAACATCCTTGTCTTATTCTCAGAATAGGACTGCAAACTGTCTGACCTCTTGTTCATCTCTAAAGCCTAGTGCTTCTCACTTATTTGATACTCAGGAAATGAGCTGAATTGATTTTAAGGACATGTCCCTAGAAGAGTAGCATTTATCTGTTAGAATACAAATTCGTTGAGGGCAATCATTTTTGTATATTTTAATCAATGCTATATCCTGACTACCTAGAACAGTGCTTAAAATACAGTGAATGCCCAAAACCTATCTATTGAACATCTTTATAATCCAGGAGTATCCTTTGAGACAAGAAAAAAATCCCATGTACTCCAATTTTTAAAAGTTATGCCAATTAGTCACACCTAAGCTCTGCGCAGTCTCATCACCTCCTATCAGGGACATCACATCGTGTCTGACGACAGGAAGTGAGCACCAGGTGTCCACCCAAGGAGAGCAGGCAACGAAAGAGAGCCCAGTCCACATGCCCTCAGTGCCCTTGACCAAACCGGCTCCTCTATATCTGCCTGATACTCCAATTGCCCAACATGCATCTTTCTATCTGGCTTAAACACTGGCCTGCAGTTTGGCAGGGGCATAAATTAAAACCCGAGAGAACAATCACAGGAACGCCGGCCTCTGAAGTCAAGGCCAGCCAGCAGTATGATTCAGGCACTGAGTGTCGCCTCCCTCTGCTTCAGTCAGAGTTCTGAGAGGAATCACTCGCCAGCCCAGCCAGAGTCAGAAAAACACTGCTGAGTTGCTGGCCAGGATCCCCAACCAGACCGCAGGCACCATTTTGCTAACCCTGACAAAGCCTCTTCACTCCCTGCTGTGGTGGGCTGGGAGGAAAGAGGGAGAGGGGAGAACAAAACCCCTCAAGTCAGACAGACTGGGTTCTGAGTGCTGGCTCTACCACCAACGAGCAGTGCAGCTGTGGGCACATTATCAGCCTCCTGGGCTTCAGATTTCTTATCTCTGAAACAATTCCTCCCTTACGGCATTGTTATAAGAACGAATGGTAAGGTATGTAAAGCATCACGTTCCCAGCTATTGCTGTTGGTGTCATGACTATTATTAGATTAGAGAATCAAAGAAAAATTAACCACAGAGATTAAGCCAGCATTCCTAACACAATCCTAAGAATTTGTCTTTATGAATTCTCTAAAATATGGCTCCCTTTGTCCCTTTGAAAAATAATGACAGATTTCTAAGAAAAATAATCAAGTGTCAATACTAAGCATTCTAAAACCCAACAGACAATAAAAACTTTCAAATAAATTTTGGGAATCTACCCCAGGCAGAACGTTCACAGGTTTGCCCTCATTTTCCCTCATCCGCTGAACCTCAAGACTTAACAAACAGTGCCCTTGATGTCCAAAGGATCGAAAGGTCTCTAAGTCACTGTTGCCTACAAGGATTCCTCCTCTTCTCAGCTGTTTGCCTCTTCTCCTCCATATCCGTTCATCACCCTTCCCTACAAACACACACACACTCTAGACTCCCTCAGTCATTCAGACCCGTCCTCAGCACTTACTCAGACTCACTCTTACCCTCATTCTCGTGACCACCAGGCCCTGGAGACAGGAAGGGCAGAAGAAGGGACTTTTTTTGTTCACAGCAGCCACAATCTGACAAAATGCCAACAAACTTGGCAATCACAGCAACTACACACTTACTCAACTATCACCCATTGTTCTCACTCATTAGATAAGTAAAGCCCCTGGTCTGATTGCATCTGAAATACATATTTTCTAAAGTTTATCTTGTATCCTGTATCTTATAAGATCCTAAGTACACACATCACACAGATTACTAAATGCTATACTTCCTCCCTTGTGGGCCATCCTGGAACATGTAGTCATTTGCTGAATTGCCTGATTTTCCTCTGAGCTTCTTATCTGATTCTATGATACCAACACTGACACTAATTCTGGAACATTCTCCCCAATGGCTCTGGAAAGCAACATCTTAGCTTTTCAACTCTGTGACTTGAAGTCTGGTGGAGCTGGCCTCTAGAGTCTAAAACTGAAATGGAGAAGTTGTTTGACAATTATCTAATCTACCATGTCCTATAGCGTCCACTTCGTTTGTTCATTCTCAGTTTTCATGGAAATTCCTCAGAATTGCCTAGTTTCGTTCACTCATCTTTTCTCCTAGCCATGGCCCACCAAAGCCCACATTATTTTTCATCTATCTATTGCAATCACCTCTTAACTCTTGTGTCTGCCTCCAGGCCAACCCCACTTCAGCCCCATTCTCCTCCAATATGCCCTTCTTAGCAGAGTGATTATTCTGGGCAGCAGCTCTTCCTAAATTGCTACATTACTCACAAGCACTTAATGGCTCCCATTGCCACATACTATCCAAACTCCATGAGTAGTGCATGAAGCTCTCTATGATCTCATCCTCACCATCCTCGTCTCTTGCCATAAGCTCACTGTGTCCTATGCTAACTATTGAACACACCATGCTGTTTCACATCTTCCTACCTCTTATCACGCAGTTCTCTCTGTCTGGAAAAAGAATATCCTTCCTCACCTACTTTCCAAACCTGAAAACTCTGAGTTCTCTTTCAAGAATCTGCTCAAGATTGACTTCACCAGCTAGAGATGCCACCTTCCTCCTTTCCGCCCCCATTCTTCCTCATTCTCTCATTCGTGTTATTGTATGGATCACACTGAATAGGCCTTTATTTGTTTGTTTCTGCCTCAACCACTAGCCTATGAGCTCTTTGATAGTGGGAACCACATCTCATTTACCTTTGGCTCCCTAGCGCCACGCAAAATGCCTGGCATACAGTAAGCTCTCTATGACCATTTGTTACATTGACCTTTCCCAATTCCTGTAGGGAATTTTTTGACAAGAATTTGTCCTAAAACAGCATCAGCTTAAAAAGACCAATATTGAAAGATTTCTTCCTACCTTAATTGGTGGGAGTATCATTTCATATTCCAGGAACCCCTGAAATATTTTTTTGATATTTTTTCTTAGAAAGCCACCTCATTTCGCCAGTTTGAACAGGCCTGGAAACTTTGTTATTTGTTTTGAAACTGAAAAGTGCCTTAAGAGGCACTCTGTATACTTGGACAGGGTTGAGACGAGACCCACAGAGATGATTAAAGGCTGGAAAACAGACTAAGAGGACGGGAAGGGAAAGCTAAAGGCAATTTAGCAATCGACGTCAAGCATGTAAAAAGCTGTTATTACCAAGGAGGGTTATGAGCCCATGATGTCTGCATCCTCCAAGGAGAGAGCAACAGGAAGTGAGGTGAACTGCAGCATAAACGACTGGACTAGAAAGAGAGGAACTTTCCTGGCAGAAAACATCGCTAAACATTGAAGGATCCAACAGGAATGATACCTTAGTCTTTCCTTCTCCGGAGGTATAGAAACATAGGAAAGGTTCCCAATTGTCTGGAATGCTCCACGGGCAATACTACTTAAATGTAGAAATGGAATTATATAGTCTGTAGATAGCACATACATTTTTGGCACCCAGGGCACACATGGCCTGACAGACTCCTTCAAATTCTACAATTTTGGAGAAAGCATCTCAAACGAACCGAATTCAACTGTCACATTTTTTCACAAAACAGTTACTAAGCCCCTTCTCTAGGCCAGCCTCTGTGTTAGGTGCCATCACAACGACTAAGGCCTGGTTTATTCTAGTAGAAGAAAGAGCTGATTTTCATACATCCCTGACAGGACTGTCAGACCTCAGCTCTCAGCATTCGGTCTGTCTCACACACACATGTGCACACATCCATACAACACAGCAGCCCTCAAAGCGACTTGCATTTCCTCTCAGCGGCACCGCCCCTAGTTGCTCTGACCTCCAAGCCTTTGCAGATACCATTTCCTCTACCTGTAAAGCCTTTCCCACTTCCTTACTTAGGGAACTCCCTCTTGTCCTTAAAGACATAGCTCAGGTGTTACCTCCTCAAGCTGCTCTTTTGTCACAGCTGCTATTCCTCTCACCTCGATTCTAGATTATGACACTGTTTATGATTTCTGACTGCAAGCATTAGAAAATGATTCAAAGTAACTCTAAGAAAAGAGAACTTACTGGAAGTATACTAGGGGCTCAACAGTAGCTAGAAGGAAAGTCTTGGAAATGCCCAAGATCCAAGGGAGTTAAAGGCAAGAAGCAGAGGGCACAATTGCCTCATATCCAAAAGAATTAGAGAAATGTTCCCTCCATCCTAGCATCAAAGTCCTAGAAGAGAGTCTGACTGGCTAATTCCGGGTCCCACGGCCAGTCTGACCAGCCTGTGGCTGCAGTGGGGTGTGAGAAAGAGGATCATTCCCTTCCAGTTTCCCTAGTGGGAACTGGTCATGAGAAATTATCCTCCCAATAACACTCACACAAGGGGGGAAGGGTAATTCCCTCAGAAAGAAATTGGAATACAATAGAAGAGGAAACGCATGCTAGACAGCTCTCTCACTCACATCCTGCTGTGGTGCAATCCTTAGTTTTCCTATCTGTGTTCTTAACCAAGTCTTTATGCTCTCTGAGGGTAGGAATTGCATCTTTTATCCTTACCCAGTCATCAGTTTCTTAACCTAAGGAGCATGTTGTTGGTTTTCTTAATAAATTGAGATGGCTATAGTAAATCTTGCTTATCATTGGAAAAAAAAAGTCTCAAAATAGTCACAGAATTGAAGCCAACAGTGTGCAAATGCAGTTTTTAAGCATCCATTTATCTTCGAGTCAAACTAGGGCATCCATCAAACTTCTCAGACAATGCTACCTACAGACTTTGATTTTTCCCTAGTTAATGGTGACTACAGGAAAATAAAATAATAAGAAAAATAATACCATAAGGTTGGAACTCAGTTCTAATCATAATAAATAACTGTAATAAAATGGTGCATGAGTGTTTCCATGGTCACCATTAGGCAGGTAAGCATGACTGACTTGGTAAATCCATTTCAATACCACCAGTGTTCATTGACAGTGTCAATGGCCATTCAAGCCTGTGACTTTGCATGGTTTGTTTAATCCAATTTCAATTTCATTCTGAATCATACTTGGCCCTATACTGAGTATTGCTTTCATTGAGATGAATAAATGCACACCTTGTTCAAAGGAAAAAAGAGTCTTTGGGAATTCATTGGCAGGATTTCACAAGCTCAGGATTTAGATCTTATACATGACTAAGAGGTAAGTTGATTTTTCCTTAGAGACACATTGTTATGGATATTGAGAATAATAGTCAGGTGCTTGCCCATAAATTAACAACACATTTTGGCCTTATGTGGTATCTATTGCCTTAGGTTTTAAGTCATCAAGGTTATATTAAAGAAAGAAATTAGCTTTGGACTCTAAACATATATTTATATAGAATTGGCTCAGGAATCAGATTCTGGGTCCTTCCTCAATAAATATTTCACATGAAGCTTCAATATTTTCTATATCACTAAAAAAGACAAGTCATATAATAAGAATTCTGCATATTCAGTTGGTTCGATTACATTTCAAGTGCTTGGGGAAATAATGTTTGCTAATACTGAATAGTAAGATATCAGCAAGAGTGTTACATAGATTCCTATTTTGCAGGGCTTGTCCATTCAGATACATTTTAAATTCAGATTTAAGATCAAGTTAATATATGGTAGTAATTTGTGCATGTTTATACCATGATTACCCCCTTTCTAGCCTATAGAATTCCACTGGCCGGCCCTGTGGTGTAGCAGTTAAGTGTGTGCTCTCTCCTGCTGGAGGCCCGGGTTAGGATCCCAGGCGCGCACCAACGCACCGCTTGTCAAGCTATGCTGTGGTGGCGTCCCATGTAAAGTGGAGGAAGGTGAGCACGGATGTTAGCCCAGGGGGAATCTTCCTCAGCAAAAAGAGGAGGATTGTCATGGATGTTAGCTCAGGGTTGATCTTCCTCAAAAAAAAAAAAAGAAAGAAAGAAAAAAAGAAAGATTTTCCCCCTATAGAATTCCACTTAAAAATCATTAAAAAGGCAAAAGAGTTAGGACTCATTGGTCCAAATCTGGATTTACAGGTTAGCTGCCCTCTGGATATGAAGGACTTGAAAGAAAATACCAACTACCCTGAAAGTATTTAAAGCTGCTTTCGCTGATGGGAATCTGTGATAGTGGACCAGTTTGGCAACCCTGAATTGTTTTTATTGCAGCTGTGGATTACCTGTGGTTTCAATGGACTACTGTGTATGCTTTGTTTATTTTATCCCTTCTTCCTGTTGGAAAAACAGCTGGAGAACAGACATCCTGCTGTTCAGAGCCTCGGGCCTTGGGATATTAACAGGAAGCCACAATAAGCATCTTCATTACTTCACCTGTGGCATAAATGGCAGAGAGAATGAAGCCCATCAGGAGGAACTGATTTAAAACAGAATGAAGCAGTGTGTGGACCATATGTCTGAACATCCAAGTAACTGCCACTGGCCTAATAAATTGGTTTCCTTCATGTAGAGTTCAACTAGGGGAGAGAGAAAAAGTCAGTTTCCTATAGAAAGAGATAAAGGCAGGCCTCGATAGCCTGTGGCAATAAATGAAATCAAATATTTGGTGCATTAGACCAAGAAGTTGCATCACATAATATATATCAGGTGCTTTTAGCTTTTAACAAAAGGTGTGGGAGTGGATGGTACGGGTATGTGGATAGGAGGGGAGGAAGCTAATAGCCTCACAAGATATTTTCATGTGTTTTCCATCATGTATTCATCCTAAGGAAAGAGGGATATTGCATAAGCATCATTCCAAATATCTTCCCAGTTTGTTTTTTGGGGGGATGTGGGGGAGAGAGGAAGAAAAGTGAGCATCAATGTCCCTGTTCTCCAAATGAAGACACAGAGAAGAGAGGTTATATGATCTATCTAATACTCTTTATGTAATGTCTACTTCAGAATGGGTCAGAAATATTCCTGGAAGTGGACTTCCCTGGTGCAGATTCATCTTCCCCTCTGTAGATTGAGGCTATGAAAAAAAAATTATTCTGGAAAAAACATTTCCCCTTTAAACATAAAAATGAGCTGTTGAACATAAGGACAAAAGAAGGAATAATCATCTTAACATTTATCATTGAGCACACATGGGAACACTCATTCTACTATACCTAGTAAACACTTATATACTTACAGAGTATTTAATTTCTTGGAGCTTTGCATACATTCAGTCTACCAACTTTGCTGAAATACACTTAAAAAGAGACTGCAACAGCACCAATACAGACAACAGTCCTCAGAACCAGGATTCTAAAAATCCATCATACCACGTAATCACTGAGAGTCCGTGAATCAGACAGATCTAGGCACAAATCCCAGCTACCTCACTTTTAGTTACACAAACGTGCATAAGTTACTGTATGGTCCTGAATATAAGGAATTCCTCCATTTTCCCAAGGAGAAGGTTGAAAACTTTTCCCACCTACTGGAATCATACAAACTTTTAGGAATATACATGAAATAATCAAATGCCTACTTATATTATTTCATTTATTAATTTAGTCATATAAATACTTATAATCATGGAAACACGAATTTGGAAATATTTTTTTCACTCTCACATTTCACAAAACAGTTTTCCTCGGATTCTTAATACGCAGCATTGGCATCAGTGTCTTCACAGTACATCATCTTCATTTCCGGACGGGTTGTTCGATGCTGTCATCAGAAATTTTGTCCCAAAGCATAATTACCCATTCACATAACATTAAGGCAATTGCTTTGTTCATTCATCCCGTAGGTGAATATTTGTGCTGTTGTGTTCACTTAATGTAATATAATAACTGATGTGTTGCTTTTGAAAAGGGTCTTTCTAAAGGCTGTTTATGATGACATCCTACCCTTGTAATTGTGAAGTCACCACTCCACTCTCACCCTCGCAAGAATAATGAATAAATCTCTGTTGAATTTCTTTGCCTCCTTTTTTAGGGGTTCTGCAGGTGACTTCTATAAGCTTTTGAGACCAGAATTTTTTGAGGTCATCTCAGGCTTCTGTGGCTTTAGAAGTTGAAGAAGTGCCATATAATTCGAGAGACTTTATATTGAACTAAAAGTGATCCCCTCCTTTCTGAGGGGGAGATTTGGAAACTATCTCGTCTTATATTTTAGCACATACAGTACTTAATCTCTCCGAGCATCTGCTTCCTCCATTGTAGAACAGAGCTAATAATAGTACTTTGCTCACAGAATGGTGATGAGGATTAAATAAAATGACGCACTACAATGACACTTAGTACAGAGCTGTGCGCCTCGAAAGCAAGGACATTATCCATTGCTACTGCCCCAGTTGGGGTTTCCACACATAAAAAATGCAAAACTTGAAGACTCATGCCCAAAAAAACTCACAAAGATCTAAGATGAAGCAAATGAGGATAGGTTAAAGGAACTTGGATTATTATTCCAAAGGGGGAAAAAATGAGTCATGTGACAAATTCGTTTCTGAAACAGAAAGGACTCAAACAAAGAATAATAAGCATTTCTGCTCTTCTTCCTTACTCAGTACTAATGGTCGTAGTATGCATCCAAATTACAGCACAGACGACTTATGTCATGTAGAAGGAAGAATTTCTATTCAGTGAAGGTTGTGGAAAAATCGAATCATTTTCTGCTAGAGGCTGTGAAGGACTTTAAAAACAAGGGATCATTTTGGTATAGTTCTGTCTAAAGACACTGTTATTGAAGGAATGATGGCCCAAGGTCCCAATTAGCCTTATGTGTCTGCACATCAAGATGAGCTACTACATGAAAGTAAGGCTTGGGAACGTAACACCAGTGGTGGAGCACATAAGCTAGGGCAGGGGTGGAGACAAAAGAGATGGCATTTTTGCTGAGTCCCTTGGGTATCAAGAAAATTTATTTTTTAGTGTCTCTCATCAGGGGATCTCTTTCTTTCCATAGACTGCCACTACAATTAGAAAAAGCATCAGCCTTGGAACTCCAAAGACCTGAGTTCAAGTCTCAGGTTTTCTTCTTACTATGTAATTTTGAACAAGCTTCTTAAACCCTCTGATAGTATGATTCATCATCCGCAAACAGTGCACAAAAACATCAACATTACAGGGCTTCCGTGGGGATTCAATGAAATGTGTGTGAGATGCCTAAGCTCAGTGTCTGGCACACCATGGAGACTTGAGATGCTGCTTTTCTTCTCCCCCCAATTGTGCTTCTGAACATACTCAAGTTTTCAGAAGCTGAAGTCATCACAGTGTTGTCAGCTGAGACCCTTACAACTGGAGGAGACTCACCCCTCAATACATAACAAAGCCACATCATGGCCTGGTTTACTTTTAGGTAATAAATTCCTCAAAGACAGACCTGGACAGAGGTGAACAAACTTCTACTGAGTGTGTGGAGTTTATATAAAGTTTCACATTCAGTGGTTGTGCTCAGAAGGGTTCTGCTGTCCAGATATACTCTTGAAGGGAACCTCATTCTTGCTCACAGGACTTCCTTATACTCACTATAAATGTCTCCACAGCCTCCTCTTCATCCAGATATGAATAGGTTGGAACGGTTTTAAACATTCTAGCAAGGTATATTAATTAGGAGAAGATGTATCTGAACTAACAAAAATATGTAATACACAGTGACTTAAATAAGACAGAAATTATTTCTTTCTAAAGTAATAGTTCAAAGGGAAATGTACAGTTCTGATAGGGCAGCTTTGCCATCCTTAAGACAAGGCTTTCCTCTCCGGGTTCTAGGCAACTCCCATGCAGTGAGGAGGGCAGATCAGGGAGACACCATACACCTTTCTAGGTGCACAACCCATAAGTCACACATACTTCAGATCACAACCCAGTGGACAAAATTTAGTCACATGGCCATACCAGCTATGGGAGACTGGGGAAGTGTAGGCTCATTCCAGGAAGCCACGTGCCCAGTAAAGGCTCAGGAAGAGAGGGATAATGAATACAGGAGCAGGACCCCTAGCAATGTGTGCTTCATAAAATTGAAGAGGGAAACTTGTCTGGATGGTTTAACTCAATTAAAAAACCATCTAAATTTTGGAAAGTACAGACAATATATCTTTTAACCTGAAACTTCGCATGGTAGTTATGGATAAAATGCAATGAATAAAGACCCTAGCAACATAAATTGAGGCAATAAGTACAAACTTTCTTGTTTATATAACAGAGACTTGAGTCATCGAGTCTTACTGAGGCCAAGCTACATCTGGGAAAATCTGAATATGCTGACCCAGAAAAGAGTTGGAGAAAAGAGCTATGTTGGAACAAGGACAACGCTTAGCCTCAATCTTTTAAAAATATTCAAAAGTTATAGGGAGGGCCCCCTGAACAAGCCTGGGCTAGCCTGGAGAGCTCCAAAAGAAGAAAAAGCCCCACTCTAACGCAGAGTTTGTGGTTTATGAAACACCAGGTCAGATGAAGTGACAACACCCCCCCATTTGACTGTGAGAAAATATCTCTTGGGCCAAAGAATAGTAACTCCTATTTGCAGTCAGGAATGGGTTTACCAGATACCATTTTGCAAAGTCTTATGGAAATCTTTTCCAACCTACTTAATATGCTACCTTATTTCATTGTCTGATCTTCACATTTATTTTAGTCTTGCAGGAAATCCAGAATATTTTATCATTAAGTGCTTGTTCATTAACTTAAAAGAGTTTGTCCTAATTTCATAAAATGTTTTCATCAACAATTGGTTCTCTTTTCTGACTATTTATTTGGGAAGAACCTCCAAATTTGGACAGCAGAGTTTTCCCCATTTTTTCCAACAAGACCAAGAGAACACACGGGAATTTTTAGATCTTCCAAGAATAAAAAGAAAACCACCAAAACACAAGCAAATCAAAGATCAGTCCCAATCACTTGTTTAAAATGGATATAATTAAGAGGAAGTGTATCCACTGAGCTGCTCAACAAAGGAACTGGGGAAATTTGCTGTGAAGCTGAAATAAACAATCATACCAGTTTTGAAAATTCTTAGGTAAAAAAAAATTAATTTTCTGATGGAGAAAATCGTGGACTAAGAAGCCAGAAAATTCAATTTGGGTCTCAGATCAGCCAGTGGCTAACTGTGGACTTGGGCAAATCCCATAACGTTTTTGGGCTTCAAATTTCTCATTTGTAAAATCAGGAAGTTGAAAGATATTTCCAATATCTTTTCTCATTTTAATAGTCCGTGAGTTTATGAAACTGCTAGTTACTGAATTTTTTAAAAATTCCAACATCACAAATGTCACAGAATCATATTAATTTTTTTTTTCTATTTCACACACAAATTTACTGAATGACAAATTCCCCCCAGCAATTAGGGGGAAATCCAGATTCTGAAGACATCTTGCAAAGTTAAAATTTGTAAAGGAAGAGCTAAGCTGTCTTCTAAAGAGCTTTCTAGATGCATGTGTCACTTTATTGATTCTTGGTGCCTAAAGGGTTTTTGGATAAGGTAGTTGTTCCCTCCAAACTTGGATTACTTGATTCATATCCTGCTGCCAGTAAAATGTTTATAGCAGGTGATCTCCCTACTAATGTTCGTTTCAAAGAATTAAGCTAATTATGGCATTGGTCTTGATAACATTTATGCTAACTTAAATTTGCCCCAGAATGACATTACAGTGAACCTGATTCCAGTCTCGTCTCCTCCAGCATCAGCCTCTTCCTAAAGCACAGGTGACGGCACTTTGGCAACTCCACAAGCTCCATTGCATGCTATACAAGCCATGCCATGATATTTCACTCCTCCATGGCTTTGCAAGCGTTGCATCCAATACCTAGAGTGTCAGTCCCAGAGCCTCTTCTTGGCTATCAGGAAACATTAGCATTAATTCTTAATAGACTTCCCCTCTAGGCAGATGCAGTCCCAGAGGCCAGATTCAGAAAGTGGAAGGAAATTTTGTGCAAAGAAAAAGCTGCCACCTTCTCTGCGGGGAAGCAGATCTGCCTTAGAGTATGTGCTGGATTTCAGGGCAAAAACTACACAGTTGTACCAAGTCGCCAGGACTTTTCCCTCTCCTTCCTCCCTCCCCCTCCCCTTATTGCCTGCCTTGCAAATCCTGATCTTTAAGAATTGGCAAAAATCTCACCTTCTCTGGGAAGTTCTCACTGTCTTCTCCACCTCCTCCACAGTGACAGAAGTTTTCTCCTCTGAGAGCCCACAGTACCCCGTCCCTCTCTCTACTGTATCCCATTCTGTTGTCACTGAGTCTCCATGGTATCCCTTAATCCCCTCCTATTAGAACTTTTGGGTTGCTGGCTGTTTCTCCCCAGTAAACCATAATCTCCTTACGGGTAAAAACATCATAGCCATCTCTACCTGGATTGCCTAGGACCAAGTCTGTTCACTTTAAGTACTTAGTAAATGCCTGTTTAAAGAAAAGTTTGTCTTGTTGGTGTTAAAGCAGTTACAGCACTTAAAATCCATACACCAAATAGCCTAAGAGTAATATTAAATGTTGGCTCATGTTCTAAATGTATCTATTATACACAGCCATTTTCCTTCTCAAAGAAAGATAGTGGATTATGTCATTTATTTTTGAATTGGGATGAAAGTTTCATTTTCTATTAAAAATTTCAGAAGTACAAAGTATAAAATAATTTTCAAATGTTGTTTTGTATTTTCTTTCTGTAAATTTCCCTGCTCCCACACCTTCAAGAAACTCAGTCTTTTCCCCTGAAATGTAAATCAGCTAAATTCTAAAATGAAGAACTGATCCCTACTGACTAAGAAAAATGTAGTCCTTTACACAGGAATGGAAGTTCTCTATTTCCAGAGATTAGCAATCTAAATGGACACAAATCACCTGCCATCATTTAATGAAGACCAAGGCATCCACCAAACATGTTAGGTAGTGAGGCTTAATTCAGAGATTCTCAATCATGACACCTTGGGTCAGATAACTCTTTATTTGGGGGGAGGTGTCGTCTTGTGCACTGTGGGCTGTTTAACAGCATCCCCGGCCTCTACCCATGTGATGTCAGTGGCAGCCTCTCAGTTGTAACAACCAAAAATGTCTATAGACATTGCCAGATGCCCCTTGGGTGGCAAAATCGCCTCCAGTTGAGAACCATTGCCCTTAATATACTCAGATGATAGATATATCCGGCTTTAGAGCCAGTCACACAAGTAGCAAATACCAGCTCCACCACTTAGGAACCATGTAAAATTGAGCAAGTTACTTAATCCTTCCAAGTTTTGGTTTCTTCACGTGTAAAATGGTGCCAGTAAGACCTATTTTCAGAGTCCTTGAGAAGACTAAATGGGAAAATGTACATGAAATGCTTAGCACAGTACCTGGTATATTGCAAGCTCTTAATAGTTAATATTTACTATCGTCAGTTATTACCACATGTTAAGTATCAATTTTGCTGGAATTAAAATACTACAAAATATACCCTAATATAGCCCTGAATACAACTGATTTTTAAAGAGTTCAGAACTAATTCAGGCTCTTACTGTTCCTTAGTGGCTTTCCGGTGAACATCAATAGCTATTGCTGTATAGTTGAGGAAAGCACACAAAAGTGGCAGGCAGTAGAATTAAAGAGGAAGCCAAGTTTTCTAGTTGTAAGAGATACTCTAGATGTCCTCCAATATCTAGTCTGCCTTCTTCCCCAAAGAGAAGAATTTCAAAAATTTAGCAACCTCAAATATAGTCATATTTCCCAGACTCCTTCCCAGGTAGGAGGTGCCAGGTGACAAAGTTCTGGTCAAGGGAATATAAGCTGAACCTGTAGGTACAACTTCTGAGATGTATCTTTACAGCAAGAGGGTCTGCTCCTTCTTCCCCTTTATCTATCTTGCGGCTTGGAATATGCATGCAATGGCTGGAGCACCAGTTAGGAAAGTGAAGTGAAAAGTTGGAAGTAGTCTAGGTCCCAGATATCTGTAGTATGGCCCTGCTACATCAACTCTGAACTGTCTACGTCTTGGCTTTAAAGTGAAAGAGAGTGAACACTTCTACCTTTTTTAAGCCACTATTATTTTGAATCGCAGTTAGTCATAGCCAAGCAGATTTAATGTTTAGCACTGGCTTAAAAGTGTGATACCAGGTGGCAAGCATATAGACAGTGGAGGCTAGCAAGCTGGGGCCCCATGTTATGATATGGCTCAACATTTGATAAAACTGTCTCTTATACCCAACGAAACTAACCTGTAGCCCTAGGCCACATGGTTGAAAATTCAACCCTTTAGTAAAGAATTAAAGATAACCAGTTGCAGAAATGCAAGTGAGTACAGTTCTGCCTATGGTTTGCAATCCAAGTTGTTGGAAAAGCCTATTAAATTTGTAGCCTTTTAAGAATGAGAAAGCTAACTGCTTTTGCACCCAAACTGAATCCTTTTAAAAGGGAATTGTAGACTTAGCAGGAGATAAATCCTGTTTTCAGTCTCCATCAGATGAGAGTTTTCTGCCAGACAATGGGAGCTAGTCTAGAAGCAAAGATCATATTCAAGGTGTTGCCTTCCCGTCCAAGCCCATTTTCTAGACAGCAGGAGAAGTAGTGTTATAGGCTGAATCATGTTCGCCAAAATTCACATATTCAAGTCCTAATGCCCAGTACATCAGAATGTGACTGAATTTGGAGATAGGGTATTTAAAGAGGTAATTAAGTTAAAAGAAAATCATTAGGGTGGACCCTAATCCAGTATGACTGGTGTCCTTATGGAAGAGGAGATTAGGATACAGACATACCCAGAGGGAAGACCATGTGAAGACATAGGGAGAAGATAGCCATCTACAAGCCAAGAGAGGCCTCAGAAGAAATTAACCCTGCAGACACCTTGACTTTGGACTTCCAATCTCCAGAATTGTGAGGAAATAAATTTCTGTTGTTTAAGCCACCCCATCTGTGGTATTTTGTTATGGTAGCCCTAGCAAACTAATACAGGTAGATAGTACTAAGCATAACAGCAGTCAATAAGTACAAGACAGAGTCTTTAGTTTTAAAAACCACGTGTAAATAAGTCCTTCAGCTTTGCTTACTCAGAGTGGTACTCACCAGAAACAAATAGCCCAGACAATTACTAAATTTGAGAGGGAATTATATTGCTAAAGAAATCACAAGCCTGGCCTGACAAAGCTTGTGATCATTCAGGCCCTAAAGAAATCCCAGGAACCTGAATCTTCCACCAGCAGAAAGGAGGCTGAGAAAGAGGGCAAACTGTCCAAGAGAGGGGAGGACAATGGAAGATAAGAGCTCCTCCCAGAGAGTCAGAACCAAGAGCTACCAGATACACTAAGCATGAGATTTATTCCTCCTTACTGCTTCCCCATTCTGGTCCAACAGGATTTGATAACCACTACAGCCTAATGACTGCAAAGTATTTGCATTCCCTCTTTTTCCAAATAGGAGCTTTTGCTATAGATTTGTTACTACTCCACTGAAGTATATTGGGTGAGATGGGGCCAGAAAACTATGGACCTAACAGGAACTCTATTCAGACTACATAGAAGGGAACAAGCACCATCCAGAGATCCTGAACTTTGAGTTAATTGCTATAACTGGATGGGATTTTTAACTGAATCCCTTGGGGGAGGGGGTGAGTATATTCTCAGTATGAGAAGATACACATAGCTATCTAAGTTTCCACCCCAATGGACCATAGTCGAGATTGTTGGATGTCTCTAATTTGTCCTCCACTTCCTCCTCATTATTTTTGTTGTTAGTGCCATTTAGTGGATTCCAACTCCTAGTGATCCTGTGGACAGCAGAGTGGAACTCTGCCCGGTCTTTTTGCGCCATCCTCTCACCTTCCGGAGCTATATCAGACAATGCTCCACAGCTATTCACAGGGTTTTCATGGCCAATTTTTTCTGAAGTGGGTGGCCAGGTCCTTCTTCCTAGTCTTAGTCTGTTTTAGTCTGGAAGCTCCTCTGAAACCGGGGTGACTCTACTGGTATTTGAAATACCAGTGGCATAGCTTTCAGCATCACAGCAACATGCAGCAGCCACAGTATGACAACCGACAGAGGGGTGGTGTGGTTCCTTGACTGGAAACGAACCCAGACTGCGGCAGAGAGAGCACCAAATCTGAACCCCTAGACCACCAGGGCTGGCCTCCTCATTATGAAAAGTCCAAAATATCAGCTGGATACCTGGCTGCCCAAACTAAAGACATTTCTCAGCTTCCCCTACAACGAGGTATGACTATGTAATTAAGTTTTGACCAATGGAATGTAAGCAGACATGATGTGTATAACTTTTGAGATGTGTCCTTAAAGGTAGGGAACATGTCCTTCCCTATGTCTCTATCCTATTGCATGGAACTTGAATGTAAGGGCTAGTGCTTCATCCATGAGAATGAGGGTCATGTACCCAGTTCATCAACTGAGATAGAAAGCTGGAAGCCACCTGTCTCCCAGATGACTGAGAAGCCATCATTTCAACCTCTATATCTGTACTTTTATATTAGATAAAAACAAATATATGTATCTTGTTTAAGCCAGTGATATTTTTGGGTCCCTCTTATTCACAACAGAACATTTAGTCCAACTAATAAACTAGTCTTATGTGTTTCCTTTTATCTGATGACCTGAAAAAAAAAATAAAAAAAATAAGAATAAAGGCAGAAAACCATCACGTGGCTCTTAATTCTAATTCCCCTACCCGTTGAGGAAATGTGTCATATTCTGCCCTATGTGTATAGCGAATGAGTCTTTTAGAAAAGCTAGAGAGACAGAGTAGGAAGTTGAATCAGAAATGGAAGAGAAGTACAGAGGCTGGGCTAATGGTTTAGAAGCAGACCAACGTGACTCACCTCCCTGAATGTTGTCCTCATAGTGAATCAAGAGGAAAGATGCTAAGAAAGATGGAAAAGAAATTCAGATATGCATCCTGAAATCGGCTATGCTAATTTTCCCAATTATCCAGGTCCATCTATATCCATAAATGATTTCAAAGTGCAATGATGAATTTCATAAATTTTTAATTTGGTTCTGAGATAAAGGAAAGGGAGATGGCATCTTGTTTGAAAAGTGCTCCTTGGTGCACACATGCTCTCACAAGAGGGCTATGGTTCTCACCCACACGATTCCCATCTCTATTAATGAGAGTTGTGTTGATAAAATTCCAGCCATCATATTCCACCATTTTGTGAGCCGGCTACTCTGAACAATGCTTAAAAACCATCCTGGGGATACCACAACAATTGTTACAGCAAATAACATGTGCCCTTATCCATAATAGACTTCCATAATCATTTTCATAGATTCCATTGGCCAAAGCATCTTGAGACACACATAATTTAGCCTAGCAATTTAGTAATAGTAACTGCATAAATCAGTGAGTGTTTGGGTGTGAAGTTTTGGAGTTATAGGTAGAGGGAAGAGAAGTAGCATCTCTTTTTTTTTTTTTTTAGAAGAAATTTCCTGAATTCAATCAAAAGCCATTGCAATGACCCAAATGAACAAACTTCTTATTCTAGTTTAATTAATTAATCGCTTTACTTTTTGCCCCTAGCAGCAAGGCTGGTTACAGCCTAATTTAAATCACTTACACATTATAATTCTCTACTACATGGGGTAAAGAGCACATGGTCTCAGTCACCTGCTAAACATATGACATGGGGTGTAAATTTATTTATTTGAACCTTAATATTAAAGGACTTTCTTGAATTTAAATCACCAGATACCAAGTTATGACTTCAATCCAAAACAGACATGCCCTGGAGAGTTAAGAGACCTTTTCAAAGACAAAGAAGGCTTCTAACCTGCTCACAATTAGCCATTACATGCTACTAGGGGCTGTTTAATTGGGACTGCCACTCTCAATTAACCAGAGACAAGTGACTAGAAGAGTGAGTAACCAAAATTAGGTACACATGTTACCAATTATTTCCATTAGGGATTATAATGAAATTGTATGTTTTGCTTTGATTTCTCTTTCTTCTCTAGCTCCAAGAAGTCATATGAATTAAAGTAGTGAGGGAACAGAGCTTAAACATAACTTTTTCCTTCTAAGTGTAAAAGAACCATGTGCATCGAAGCTCCTGCAGTTCTTCAGCTGTATTCCAGTCTGACCTCAGCATTTGCTGTGCAGTGGAGCCAATCAGAATACCACCTGAGGTCCTCAAAAACAACCAGGTGAGGCTCTTTGTGATGTAAACATAAGGCTCATTCCTCTTTTCTTCACTAAGTAATAACAGAGATCATTTAGCCAAGAGACAAAATTCCCCTCTTGTTTACCAAAAAGCAAAAATATTCAGTTTCTCTGTTGAGATTCACTAGGTTTCTGATTGGTAGTATTTTTGGGGGGAGATGGAAGGCTAAAGAAGGAGAAGCCATAATGATGATGCACTGAGCTGAAAAGATCTTCAGCTTAAATCTGCATTTGGAGCTGGTTAAAATAGCCATTTCCCCAGAGCTGTACTTTAAATTTGAGTTTCCTGGACAGGACAGTTTTTAAAATTTATATTTAATGTGTATATTTAAATATACATATTTAAATGTAAATACACATTTAAATATAGATCATTTTTAAATTTGGGGGTTGTACCAAGAATTTGATCAAAATTGAGCATGAATGAAAGATAGACTTTAAAGAAAATGTGTTCCAGAGTGTGACTCAATTACCATTATTAAACCTGTTTCATATTTTAATTTGTAGTAAAAAAAGAACTACAAGAATCCAGATATATTCGAAATTGTCATTTTTTTCTCTATATATTTATAGCATAATGTGTGGCTAATCCAAACTACTTTCCATGGCTAGCCCTTATACTTACCAAGAGTGCTGAGAATGAGTCTTCCAATTATGAGCAGGGCCAAATCAAGAGTTAATACCTTTTTCAAGCACAGAGACCGTCATATAGATCAGCAGTCCACAAATTTTTTCTGTAAGGGCCAGATAGTAAATATCTTAGGCTTTGCAGACTGTAAGGTTACTGTTGCAACTACTCAGCTCTGCCTTTGTAGTGAAAACAGCCATAGACAATATATAAACTAATGGGTGTGGCTGTAGCCCAATAAAACTTTATTTACAAAACCAACTGCAGGCCAGATTTGGGCCTCTGGGTCTACAGTTTGCCAATCCCTGTTGTAGCTCTAAAACCTCTGATCCTCTCCAATCAATTTTAATCTTCCATCTCATCACCCCAGAAAACAATCAAAGAGACTTCGATGTTGAGGAACAAAAGTTCAGACTTGAAGGGACTGATCTAGAATCATTTGGGGAGCTTGATAAAAATCCTCCCTCTAATTTTTATTTAGTAAATTTTATATTGGTCCCAGAAATGTGAATTTTTTTAAAGCTCCCCCAGTTGATTCTGATTGAAAGTCAGACTCGTGATTTCTTGGTCTAGATAATGGCCCCAGCTTCTCCAATAACTTTCTAACATTAGGAGTATCACTTACTATTATTAGGCAGGGTAATTAATGCTAGCTGCTACAATAGCAAACCCCAAATCTCAGTGGCTTAACCCAGTAAAAATGTATTTCTGTCTCATATCACCCTCCTCTATCTTATAGCTATGCCATCTGGAACTCTTGGAAAAAAGAAATGGAGGAGGCAAACCAGGTCTTACAAGTCTCAGCGCACATGTGACACACATAGATGGCACTTCTGCTCACATTTCATCAGCCAAAACTCTTCATGTGGCTCCAACCTGCAAGGGAGGCTGGGAAAGAAAGAAGTACGTTAATATTTGGTGAGTTCTAAAAGCCTCGGACACACCTGCCATATTTTTATCTGACTCGTCATCTGTAATTCTGGGATATCACCTCCCTCCTCTAGACCACAGAGAAAGATGCTCAAAAAACGCTTGTCCATCAAGAAAACTCTGAGCAACTCTGGAATAGACAGCTTAACCTCCCAAACTATTACTTAACACCTAGCTTTTTGCAAGGATTAGATTCTGGAAATTCTATAGTGAAGCTGATTTTTATAAATCAAATTAGGTTTTCAGTTGTTTTTTTTTTTATTAGCTAGAAATTCATTATGTGAAACTAGGGCTGTTGTGATCTCTGGCTTCTGAATTGTATACACAGATAGGTGTCATGACAAAAGAAAACAGCAGTTAGCAGATTCGTGAATTGTCCTCATGTTTGCAGTTACAAAGGTTGGATGTTGGTTTGCTTAAGAAATACTGTGTGTATCCACGATACTCCTTTTAGAAGATGAAGAAGACATGCGGAGACCAGCAGCTCCAGTCCAGTATGCAGAGCAGGGGATTCCCAGTTTTCAAAGGTGGGGAAAAATATCTAAACGGGAAGCATCTGATTGAATATTGAGAGACACAGATATTTCAAAAGTTATAGCCCTCTTTAAAACAAAGAAAAAAGAGGCCTCCCCCGCCAAAAAGAAAAAGATAAAGAAATGTGATAGATCTTCAAGCTCTTAAGGAGAAAATAGGGCTTTCTACTAAAGTAATACAGATTTTGGCTAGATGTTCGAAAAAGCCCCTAAATATTTAGGAAGGCTTGTGGCCTTCCCCACCTAGAAACTGAGATAGCATATGAAACCATTGACTGAGGAAGGTTGAGAGTTCCGGGAGGAAGAACTAATGAAATACTTATGAAAATCACAATTTCATTTACCAATGATGACTCATGGTTTATAATTGTCCACACACGTGATCTGCTTATTCAAAGTAAAAAGAATGTTAAGCAATAAAAGATACTGTCTTTCGGTGCACAGCCCTTACTCAGTATAAACCGTGGTCTTAAGTATTGCTCAAGAATGGTTTTCTTTAACATACCTGGGAGTGATAACTAAAGTTGCTATTCAAGCCCTGCCTCTTAACCTTTCATCTCAAAGCCTGTGTCTGAATCCCTTGTTTATTAACCTGATAACTCCCTCTCCACAGCTTATCTTTCAGTTGATACAGCAATCTCAGTCTTTCCGAATAACCAGTCACCTTGGAGAAAGCACAAAGCATTGACTCGGGCAATGTGGTAGCATTTGGCTGTTTCACTGTCCCCAAGGGATCTTGGCTTATGTACAACTATAGATAAGATAAGTCTGTCTGTAATCATTTCAACTGTCAGACTCATTATCTAAATGCCGAAAATCCCTTCATAATTGTACAAACACATAAAGTCTGACAAATAAACTGCCTTTTTAAATATAACGGAGTTATTTCTGATCCATTCACCAGGAAACTATATGTTACAAATAACTGTTATAGCAAAGCGGCTTATAGCCAGTGGCTTCCTCAGAATCTTCAATCCAACAGCTTTTACAGAAAATAAATAAGATTTCTAGACTATTAAGCTGGAAAATATACTGTTATTTGTATGGGAAGAGTGATTTTTAGTGGGGGTTTTTTGGTATATTCTTTAGAATTTTTTAGAGCCTGTAGATTCTGTCTCACAATTACAGAGAACTTACATTTAAGGTTCATTTCCAATAGAAAACAGGTCAATAAGCCTTCCATAGATAAAGATTTGAAACTGTGAGCAATTATCTAATAGAAGTGCTTAAATTGCTAATTAATAATGATTTAATATGCAGAAATCAGGAGTTTATCACTTATATCACAAAACCTAAAACAAGTATATCAAAATTACATAGTTCAGAGATATAATTTGTTGATGAAAGTATATTACAAACCAATGCCCTCTCCTCTGATTTCAAGATCAACAGGAAGATTCTGAGATTTTACCACTTACTTAAGGTCATTGGGTTCATAAGTCAGAGACATTTAGAGCAGATGTGATCTTGAGGGATTATCTAAAAACGGCCTCACTTTACAGATGAAGAAAAGGACTTGAAAAAAGAACGAAATCCAGGCCAAACTTCTCCAGCTTGATTCTACCTGACTTTACCTCTATGCCCCTCCATTTTCCAGCTGCACATCAATAGCAGGGGGTGGGTTTTCACGTATGCTTTGGGAAACTGTTAACTAGAAAGATATTTGAATGATAGTCATTCAGAGGCACTCCTAAAGGAAACAAGGATTATCAGCTTCAAAACAACCCAACTGCTATTCTCAAGTGCTGAAGGACAACTTTTTGCTCATCTGTTGAAATTTAGTTGCCTGAAAAATAACAAACATTTTCCACTAGTCCCTAACTCATTCTTGTTAACAGTGACAAATGAGTCATTGAGAAATGACTTTTGACAGCTTCCAATTGCCTGGTGGATTTTTATAACTGCCTTTTACTGGGTCAAGGAGCAGCCGTGTGTAACTCTTTGGGGCCGTTATTGGGTATAACTCTGTGGCAACTGAACTTGCTACATCATTCATTTAATTGGTTCAAGTCTAATGCCAGGAAGACCCAAGTTAACACGCTAACAGACAGGATGTCTCATCATAAGCAGGAAAGAGAAATATCTGCCCTTGGCTCCAAGGTGGACCACATAAGAGGATGTGTAGATGGACGGGAACAAATCTATTACTGACACTACAGCACAATCCCAAGAGCATGACCTACTGACAAAGGGGCCCCTCACATTTTCATTTCTATACACAAAGCCTGCATATATACTTGTTCAGTATTATCCAAAATAGAATCCTTTGAGTAATAAGATTTTGGAGCTCTAATATATTGTTTCATAGGTGAGTAAAGAGGTCCAGGAAGCCTAAAATATTTACTCAAGATCACACAACTATTCACCAGCAGAACTCAGACAAGAATCTACTTCTCCTGATACCTATTCTAGTGTTTTGTTCATTACACTTATGGTTCACAATAATTCTTTAATGCTTCTAACAAGTTTGCGTGCTAAAATGATCTTCCATGATGGCAACGTTTAGATTTCTAATTGTATTCTAATCTAATTCTAATCTATTCCTGAAGATTCTTTTCTATTTGAAAAGTACCGTTGTGGCTTATTGCTATAACTTCTCTTTTTCTCTTCACTGAAAAACTAGTTAAAAACAGTGTAACACATTTATTGCTATGCCCAATTGTGTTAATAATGCCTGAATGAAAATAAAAAGTGTTTTGTCAGGGTGAAAGGAATATGAGAGAAATATTTTTAATTTTCTTTTATAATGTTTTAAGGTTGATCTTATAATGATTATCTTTTGAAATATTGTTTATGCTCTTACTTTGAAAACTATTATGGGGTCTTTCTAACGAAAAAGGAGGACCTGAATTTAAGATTAAACTTGAGTTAAAACAGAAAAACAGACAGATAAGATCAAAGGCAAAATTGCCCCTAAGGGCTTCAGGATTACTGAAAAAAATTGTTCTCTTCCCAAAAATTTCATCAGTTAGAATAAAGCAAATGTGTAGTTCTTTACTTAGCCAGATACAATCAAAGCATTACATTCTATGTTAATGGAATGGGAATTTCTACAAATTGATGAGGACAGCCTGTTCAGAAAGAAGGTCAAAGGAGTCCTTTTTAAGTTTGTTAGAACTTCTGTAAGTCCAGTTCTCTCTCTCTTTTTTTTTTATTTCTCGAAAATAGGTGATTAAGACTATAGTGCTGAAGAAAAACGTCCTACTGAGTCACAAAGCTAAGGGCATCTGTAGTCACTGTCCTAATATGAGTTTTTTTCTGGAGATTTATGCTTGTGCTGATTCACAACTTCCCACACACACTGAGGGGATGAGGAGAAAAGAGTATCCGCCTCTTCCAGTTAACTATAAAATGCATGGAACAAAAAAAAAAACACAATAACATGGTCACTTCAGCTCGATTCTTCATATTTACAGAAATTAAGATTCTCCCAATTAAACATATTTTACAATGAGTCATTTTTGAGTGAGGGAAGATAGCATGTGGAGAAAAGAGAATACTTCCTCTGGTTTTATATTTTTAAAAGTCACAAAAACAAATGCAAACTAACTTGCACAAAGATTATTCCAATGGATGAGCTAAACTACAAATTGTGAACCAAAGAAACGAATGGCTCTGGCAAGGTAACCCAGCTGTGATGAACATTTAGACACACAGGCTGGTTACATGAACACTACGCTCTTTCCTTTACAAGCAGCAATTTCTATCAAAGGTAAGGGAGAGAAAATGAACATTGCTGTGTCAGAGGCTTTCACATACTAAATGCCTTTAAACCTGAACAGAAGCCTGTGGGGTACGATTTCCTCCACTGTATACAGATAAGAAAGGCCCAGACGGGGAAAGGAGAACTAACATATACTAACTATACGTGTACGTTCATTCAACAAATATTAGTTGATTGATTGAGTCCACCTGGAGTCAGGAGAATTAAAAAAATTCTGAGCTTGCTTAAAACTAAAATGAAAAATCTAATACACATGACTTGGAGATATGAGGATGCAGAGAAGGATAAAACACCCATTTCAGTTTACCACCCAATCCAGTTTACCATCAAGGATTATTGATCTTGCATAGAATACATAAAAATGAACTAGTTGTTCAGAATCCATATTTATGTGTGAAATCATCCAACATTATGCACTGTGTATTACAGCAACCACTAGCAATATGTAACAATTTAATTTAAACTTAAATTAGTTAAAAGTCAATAAAATTTAAAATTCAGTTCTCCAGTCACAGTAGCTACATATCAAATGCTCAATAGTCAGGTGTGACAAGTGGCTACTGTACCAGACAGCACAGATGAAGAACACTCCATCATCGCAGAATGTTCTATTGGACAGCACTGTTGGATTCTAAGCATTCTGAATTAGGAAGAGAATTTAATATACAATCTTTTTTCAGAGTTTTTTGAAAAACACTACTTTACGTTTGTATAGCACTTCATGATTTTCCAAACACTCGAAAAGAGTATTTATCTGATCCATGATAAAATTATTCCAATACTGTGGTGAAGGAACATGAAAAGTAGGAAAGTTACGTGACTGACAAGGTCATATATTAGCCCCTGATAGCAAAGACCAGAACCTCAGTCTGCAAGGCCAGCATTTCCAGGGCGTGATGCAGAAACACATGACAGGAAGGCAAATGTGGCTTTGAATCCCAGCTCCAATACATACCAGTTCCGCGACACGGAACAAGAATTTAACTATTCTAGGCTGCAGTCTCCTCATCTGAAAAACTGGGGTGATAAAGACAACCTCACAGAAAGTAGCATCAATCACCAGATAGTTAACTTGATATGTTACATCGTGTGACAGCGGTCCTCCTCCTGAACACTGAGCAGGATTATTCTTTTTTCTTTTTAATCTTAATTTAAAACAATTTTTCAATGTTATATTCTACAAATAGAATCAACAGAAGTGGTTCACAATTTAGGAAGCCGAGTCTGAGTACGTTGACATTTCCAACTGTTGTATATGCTTTCCTCCCAGCTGCTGTATTTGTGTTACCTCCGAATTGTTGTCAAGATTAAGTCAGAGTTTAAATAGCACATAAATCTGACATGTAGATGTTCAATAAACACAAGTCCCCTCTTTACCTTCTTCTTCTATCCTAACTCCCTTTAAGTTTTCCTGGTGTCCACCTGTGGCCTAGATTCTATCCTGAATGGATAAACGACTTAGCAAGCTTATTTATAATCTGATAGTGTAACATATAGTTTCCGTAAGAATATATATTACATATTATAGTAGAAATAAGTAGTAAAATAAGATTAAACACTCAGAAATTTGTTTTACAGGAAGCTTTAAGAATGTATCTATTCCGTATATTGATTAGCCAGCTAATGGAGAGGTATATTCTAAAAGGTTTCTTCTATTTCGCTTAGAAAAGCATCACAGGATAACCCTAAAGCGGATTTACCTTCCTAATTATGTTGAGTTGAAGATATTAAACTTAATCTACATACCCTAGGTCAATGATTTATAATTCTAGGTCACCTCTGAATTTTTTGGGCAACTCTATTTCAATTCACTTTAATTTTTCAAAAATATATTTGTATTGTATTGCTCCTCCAAAGAGTCTGAAACAAACAAATGATGAGAGTAATCAACTTTAAGGTGGTGGATGCTTTAAGCATCTTCTGGCTGGTACTGGCACCAGTTGGCCCGAGAACAGGTTAACAGATGTGAATCTCAAAATGCCTGCCAACAGTCTGCCATGGATAGCTAACATTTGCCTCTAGAGAGGCTCCACATAGACATTTCACTGGAATCTGGTACCAACTCTGTAAAACCTGAAGTAGGGCAGGTACTATCCCATTTTTCCAGGTGAGAAACTTGAGAATCCAAGAGATTACATGACATAGATAATTATAAAGGCAGGACTAGAATTCAAGTCATTTGACTCCTTGTCTGATGTTTTTTCTATTATCAAAACCACCAAATTAAGTGAAGCTCTCATTAGAATAGGCCTGAACTCAGTACCTGTATTTCATCTATTAAATCAAAACCAGTGTGCAGAGAATGGCCACATGGACCAAACCACAGATAGCCAGTAGATGGAGACCAGAGAAACCCACAGGGGCCAGACAGGCAGGAAGAGGGCATCAAATTGGATGAAATCATCTAGTCCCATCTCTCCAGCTCTGTGATCACTTCTGTTTTCTTCAACATTTTAATCAATGGGAAGATATATAGGCAGAATGCACATTGAGTTCACAGATGTCACAAATTTAGGAAAAAAATGGTGAGAATGCTGGGGAACAAAATCAACATTCAAAAAATTCTCAATGCACAATAAGTCAAATCTAACAAAAGAAGACTATGAGACCCTGTTGTTATAGGCTGAATCATGCCCCCAAAAATTCATATGCTGGGGCCGGTCTGGTGGCGCAAGCAGTTAAGTGCATGCGCTCAGCTGCGGTGGCCCGGGTTTTGCCGGTTCAGATCCCGGGCACGCACCGATGCACTGCTTGTCAAGCCATGCTGTGGCGGTGTCCCATATAAAATGGAGGAAGATGGGCATGGATGTTAGCCCAGGGCCAGTCTTCCTCAGTAAAAAAAAAAAAAAAAAAGAGGATTGGCAGATGTTAGCTCAGGGTTGATCTTTCTCACAAAAAAAAAAAAAAATTCATATGCTGAAACCCTAAACCCCAGAACCTCAGAATGTGACAGTATTTGGAGATGGGGCTTTAAAGGGGTGATTAAGTTAAAATGAGGCCATTAGGATGGACCCTAATCCAATCTGACTGGTGTCCTCATTAGAAGAGGAGATTAGGACACAGACAACCCACAGACTGAGAGGTGACCGTGTGAGAACATAGGGAGAGCTCTCAGAAGAAACCAAACCTGTTGACACTTTGATCTTGGACTTCTTGGACTTGAACACCTTGATCTTGGACTTCCAGCCTCCAGAACAGTGAGAAAATAAATTTCAGTTGTTTAAGCCACCCAGTCTGTAGTACAGTCATGTACCACATAATGACATTTCAGTCAACAACAGATTTCACAGATGATGGTGAAGAGGCTTCCATTAATAGTGAGTGCTTTGTTAGTCCATCGCATATTCAAATGCCAAAAAGAAAGGGGTGCCACAAAGAATGAATTACCAAAGGTCTAATATTTGAGGCAGCAAGGTCTCTGGTGTCAGACACAAGGGTTTGTTCCAATCCTGTCATTTCCTACTTGTGTGACCTTGGGAAGGTCATCTCTCTCTGTGCTTGTGTCCTCGTGTGCAAAATGGGAATAATACCTACCTCACGGGATGGCTGAGAGGACCTCAAGAGATAATGAATATCAAGTGCTTAGCACAAAGCCTGGCATGGAGAAAACAATAAATGAAAACCACTGTTATTTGTATTAGTGTCATCCTCACCATTATCGTCGAAGGATGAGAGTCTCATTCCGCTTGGGGACAATCAGATCATATCAGACTATCAGTTTTGGTTTTTCAAATCCCACTTATAAACACCTGATGATAATAAAAATAACAGCAAGTACCATTTATTTGAGAGTCTCCTCTGTGTCAAGTGTTGTATTTCATCTCTTTAATTTAATCTTCACAACTCACCTTTAAACTACATGTCATTATCAACATTTTACAAATGGAGAAACCGAAACTGAAACACATAAAGCCAGTAAGTGGTAGAGGCAGGATTCTAAGCTGGGTGTGGCTGACTCCAAATGATTTTCTCTTCTCCTTCCTGTATGCTCAGAGTAAGAGGATTTGAAACAATATCTAACAAGAAAAATGACATGGGATGGATATTAAGAACACTCACTAGAATATAGTCTTGTTTTTAAATATTATAAAGTCTGTTAGTGAGAAGATGGATTAAGTTTTGTATAATCAGTAGAACCAAAAATAGGAGTGGAGGTTATGGGGGCAAGAGTACATCTCAACATAGAATTTTCTAGCAGAATATTCAAAAGATGAAATAGATTTCCTCAAGAACATCCACATAACCACTGGGCAGGAATATTGCAAAAGTTGTTTCCAAATATCTACCAAGTAGTTGTGATAGCTGTCTTTGGGGTCTGTCCCAGACCTAAAACAATCTTTGAATCTATCACCACACATGAGGGATGCATAGGAAATAGGAAGACTGAGAAAGGCAGAGATCTATCAACTTGCAATTTCTGAGAGTCCTAGAAAACAGTGAGCGGCAAGAAAATGTACTAGAGACTCAACCACAGGGACTAAGATGTGGGACCCCAGTGCCAGAAGAATTGGAGTGGCAGACAGAGAAAGAAGGATGGCCACAACATGAAGGAACACGGTCCAGTGCTCTGGCTACGGAGCTACAAATCGTGGGCAGAGGAAACAAAGCAAGCTCCTGTCTGAAGCAGCATGGTTTACTGGCTCAGAGTAGTGAGGGGTACAGATTCAAATTCCTGTCTCACCACTGACAAGCTGTCTTTGGCCAAGTTACACAGTGAATGCTCACTAAATGTTGCTCCACGTGATTATCATTCCTGAGTAGAGATGTTGTCCCAGGATGCGGGGCAGAGCCAAAGCAGATCATAAGTTAGCCTTTCTCAGAAGACTATAGCAAGACAGAAGTAAGTACCTCAGTAAACCATGGAACCTTCTACTTTTAAACCAGAAAATACAAAAAAGGTCTATTTCTGAGAACTGATACCTACTTATGGAAGTTTCTGAACTTAAGAAAGGATTAAGTTTAAACTGTGGTTAAAGTTTCCTGTCATGATTCTTGCCTTATGTAACATAGTTTATACGCACAGTTCAATTCAAAAGGCAATCGCCAGTAGGGCACAGAGGTTAAGCGTGCGCTCTCCACAACCATGTTTCCTGTGTTCAGATTCCATCTGGATCATCACTACCTGGATGATCTTGCCAAGTTATCTCTGGGCCTCAGTTCCCTCATTTGTAAAATGGAGATGATCATAGTATCTACTTCAGAGGATCAGTACAAGGATTTGCAAAGCACTTACAACAGTGCCTGTCTACACAGCAAGTGAGAGTTAGTTATTATTACAATTCTGGTTAATTGCCAGGCATCATGATAGGCAGAAGAGACACAATGATAAATAAAGCAAGGTTTGTGATTCTAGAGGAGTTTCTGGGCTAGTGAAAAAGACAGATTTAAAAGCAGAATTCCAATAAAATGCGCCAAGTGCGATGATGTCTTAACCTACCACTATGTATTTGGGGGCAGAGAGGAGAGGTAGCTAATTTAACCTGGGAAGCCTTCCTGGAGGAGGGAATACCTAAACTAAGTCTTCAGGGATGAGTAGATGGCTAAGTTCTGGTGGAATCTTTGGAACCTTTTAGCCAAAAACCACATCACCAAAAATGTTAGCAAATAAAATCCTCTCCAAATGCCCTAACTTATTTACGAATAATAATAATACTAAGCCAGAAGATTAAGAGAATTTAGTCACATCAGTTGAAATATGGCAATCTTTTAGTCTAATTTTGAGCTAGCTGTTGCCCAATGACTTATGTGAACCGATTTTGGTTGAGAAGTATTGTCCAAATATTTGAAAAAGAAAAAAGTCACTTGGAAAAAGGTAGTGAAGCTCACATCTTAGAATATTTGAGAAGGGAAAGAATATACAAAAGAAGCTACGTGATATGTGGGTAAATGTGACATAACTAATAAAATGTGACCTGTGACCAAGTCTGAGAACTGGACCTTCCTTAAGGACAGAGGATGCTTCTCACCTTCTTTGTAGCCCACTTCTTAATGCAATCCTTGGCAATAAATGTTTGATTAATTAACACACGCGCAAACAGAGTTGAATTATTGGCTTTAAAAAAAATGAGAGTGATAAATCATCTTTGAAATGAATATCCTAATAATTACCAACTTTTACTGAGCTCTTATATGCCAGACTCTGTGTTAAGACTGCACATGAAATGTCACAATTTAATCTTGTGAAGCCAGTCTATTTTTATTCCCACTTTGCAAATTCATTCACTGATTTAACAAATATTTATTGGGGGACTAATATGTCCAGGCACTGTTCTGGGAGCTGTGGATAGAGCAGTGAACTAAACAGACAAAAGACTTGCTCTCATAGAGGTTGCGTTTCCATGAAGCAGACGAACAGTATATGATACACTATAACAATATAATATAATGTAACCTATCATATCATAATATAATATGTGTTTCATGTTGGATTCCTCAGGAAACAGACTCTGTGACTGGGGGAAGTGAAGGAAGCAGGAGTGTGTAGACGAAGAAGCTGGGCTCCGATTGCAAGTTGGAAGTTGGAAGTTGGGCCTGAACAAAGTACTCAGCCAACCCTGTAGGGAGCTCTCAAGCTAGGATGGCCATGGGTCTAGGCATCTGGGCCTCTTCAGTTTCATAGTGACCAACCTTCAGATACAGGCTGCACAGAGAAGAGTCTATGACCTTGGGCAAGTCAGCTCTCTTCAGCCAAGGGCAATTCCCAAAGAGAGCTGAAAACTGGCAACACCCCCAGTAGCTCGGGATAAGTCTTTCAGTCTTTGTTACGATGCTCTTGACTTAGTGTCAGTCTCTTGCCCACTGGAATGTAAACTCCACAAGGGCAAGGATCTGGTTTTCTCCGTGGTGTCTCAGGTGCCTGGAGCAGAGTACCTGCACATAACAGGTACTTCATAGTGTTTGTTACATTAATGAATTAACGGTAGTAAAATATCATATCATAGAACACAAACCTAAACCAAAAGTTTCTGAAGGATGAGGTCAAGTTGGAATATAGGATATTTTTAAATAACTTGTATTTATTAGTAGTACAAAACTTTGAAAAGTATGCTTCTTTTTAAAATCTTGGTTTAAAACTGTGATCAGTGATTTGAAAGTTTGTTTATAAGTTCAGTTTATTTTAATGGCTATTGTTATGGGCTGAATTGTGTCCTCCAAAAATTCATATGTTAATGTTCTAACTCCCTAATGTTCTAACTCAGAATGTAACCATATTTGGAGGTAAGATCTTGAAAGATGTGATTGAATTAAAATGAGGTCTTTTAGGTTAGGCCCTAATCTAATACTACTGGTGTCTATATAAGAAGAGGAAATTTGGACAATGATATGCACACACAGGAAAAGACCATGTGAAGACAGAGGAAGAAGACAGCCATCTACAAGCCAAAGAGAGAGGCCTCAGGAGAAATCAACCCTACAAACACCTTGATCTTGAACTTCTAGCCTCCAGAACTGTGAGGAAATAAATTTCTGTTGTTTAAGCCACTCAGTCTGTGGTACTGTATGATAGCTGAGAAAGGTACCTTACAAAGGCACAACATACCCAATATACAATATAAACTTGGGGTGAGGACCATCATTAACAAAAGACAAGAGATAACAAATGCTGGCAAGGATGTGGAGGAAAGGGAACACTTGTGCACTGTTGGTGGGAATGTAAAATGGTACAATCAATATGGAAAACAGTATGGAGGTTCCTCAAGAAATTAAAAATTGAACTACCATATGATCCAGCTATTCCATTTCTGGGTATATATCCAAAAGAAACAAAATCATTACCTTGAAGAGATATCTGTACTCCCATGTTCATTGCAGCATTATTCACAATAACCAAGGCATGGAAACAATGTGAGTGTCCATCAATGGATGAATGGATAAAGAAAATATATACACAATGGAATATTATTCAGTGATGAAAAAGAAGGGAATCCTGCCATTCACAACAATACGGATGGACCTGGAGGGCATTATGCTAAGTGAAATAAGCCAGAGAGAGAAAGACAAATACTGTATGGTATCACATATATGTGGAATCCGGAGGGAAAAAAAAAAAAGGTTGAACTCATAGAAACAGCAGAAAAGTGGTTGCCAGGGGCTGGAGGGTGGGGGAAATAGAGAGAGATTGGTAAAAAGGGTACAAATATTCAGTTACAAGATAAATAAGGTCTGAGGATCTAAATAACATGGTGACTGTAGTTGATAATACTGTATTGAATAATTGGAATTTGCTAAGAGAGTGGAAGTTAAATGTTCTCACCAAAAAAAAAAAGATAAATATGTGAGTTGATGGACACATGTTAATTAACTCGGGGGGGAATCCTTACACAATGGTATACGTATATCAAATCATCACGTTGTACATTTTAAATACCTTACCATTTTATTTGTCAATTATACCTCAATAAAGCTGAAAAAATAGTGGATGTGAATCCACATTTTAAATAATATTCTTGATAAATGAAAAAAAAAAGTTACCTTAATTCTTAATAGATCTGATTCGATCATTGCTTTTCCTTTGCCACGTGGCTCATACTAGGAGTCAGCAAAAAGCCACCTCTACAATTTTACTGTTGCTCATTTACGCTTACATTATTAGTATTTCTTAATCTGTAATTTCTCTACAAGGGGCATTTTCAAGCTACTTGTCTATTTGGTGAGCATTCATTCAGTTAAAACAAGATACTATCTGAAAAGCCACTTACTAGACCCTACTTCAAAATCTTTTGAAAGCAAACAAAAGAGTGAGAATAATAGCCCTTCCCCACCTCCACCTTGTAGAACTCCATTCCCTGCTCAGGAAAACTTCCATACTGTTCCAGATACAAGACTATCCATACAGCCCAAGGATGGGTGCCAGGAGCACCAGCGCCGACCATACTATACGTGCTGATAAGCTGAATCCCTTCCATTTCTAGATAAAATAAATAATAGTTCTAGTATTTTCTTCCTAGACCCCAGATGATGTCTTTAGCCAAGCTCTGAGATGCATGAACCCCCACCTTGGAGACCAGTCTACTGAGTAAACAAAGAGAACGGCTGTTTCTTGAATCACTTCTTAGACAAAAGCCATCCCTGCCCCTGTTCTATTATGTGTAGAATTATCGAGGCCCAGAGTGACCTGACACTCTCAGAAATGCCTCTCAGCCAAGAATACCAGCCCTCACCTCCCTTATTCAGGAGCATTCCCTCTCCTGTGGGTTCTGCCACCTGATTGCCCTGAAGTGTGTCCCTCTCCAGCAGAGACAAAATTGTGAAATCGCTCAGCGTTCCCTCAAGGAAATCTAGGGTCGAGTGTTATTCTTTGGTATTTGAATCCCTGAGTTCAACCCAGAAGATGCACAATTTAGAAGCAATATAATTGAATTTCCTTTCACCAGCCTGCCCGGGCTTGTTGTCTGTCACTCATCAAAGCCCACGTCTTTATAAAGGGCTTTAGGCACCACATCTTAATGTCACTGAGCAGATAACATATTAACTGTTAATTGACCCAGGAAAATGCTCCAGGATTGTGTTCCTGTCTTTGTTAGGGGATGAAAAGTGACTTCTTATTCACCCATGCCATTTTTTCTTAGTTTTCATTGAGGTTAAAACTGAATTGCCCTCACCCTGTAAGTGTTGGTTTAAGTCACAGTGTCTCTGTTTTTATGGCAAGATTGGCTTTATTATTAAATTAAACTAATATCTTTCAGAGTTTAAATGATTTTTAAACAATTTTCCCTTGGGGTAATGGTGTTTTATTTTGTTTTGTTTTTTTTAAATCATACCAATAAAATTTCCCTTGAGGGTATCATTTTGTCTTAGAATTTTAAAAAGGCATTATGATAAAACATGTTTAAGTATTTAGTTGTAAACTTTTATTTTCTTCAAATTATCTTCCATTCTTTATTAAGGTCCTCATATACATTCATATATAATGTTAAAGTACACATACACTATCTTTTTTCAACTTTTTTCAATTAAATATATTTTTTATGTAAATCAGCCAACTAAATGAACTTGGGTACCCTTCAGCTCCCCATGCTTAAAATAGGAAAGTAGAGCCAGCTCTGATAGCCTAGTGGTTAAAGTTGGGCTCTCTCACCACTTCAGCAGCTCGAGTTTGCTTCCTGGTTGCAGAACGACACCACTCATCCGTCAGTAGCCATGCTGTGTCAGTAGCTCACATAGAAGTACTAGAAGGATTTACAACTAGAATATACAACCATGTACTGGGGCTTTGGGGAGAGAAAAAAAAAAGAAAGATTGGCAACAGGTGTTAGCTCAGGGCAAATCTTTCCCTGCAAAAAAATAAAATAAAATAGGAAAAATAATGTTTACCTCTCAAGACTGTTTTGTGGACTAAATTATGCTAACATAAGTGAAATCACCCAACAAAATGAGGGACACATGGCTAAATCTGAGTTTAATGTGAGTGTATTGGTAGAGTCCACCAAATTGTAAGTTTTAGTAATAATTAATTCCCTCATATTATTTTGAGACAGTTTTTTTAGCCAGTTCATTGTCAATGCATAAAAGTGAAATTGCTAAACACATAAAGTGTGTTCATAAATTGTATTCCACCTGCTTCTGAAAAGGATGCAAGTAACTGAAATTTGTCACCTTTTTTATTAATCTGTTAATAAAAACAGGAAGAAAAATTTATATTTATACAATAATTTACCATTTGAAAATTTCTTCCATTCACTTATTTGAACCTATTATAAATCTTGTAAGGCTGATAGATATTATTATTCACACTTTGCAGATGAGAAAAAAATATGAGCTTCAGAGAGGTAAATAACTTGTCCACAGTTTAGTTAGATTTGTCTTCACATTGCAAAAGCAACATTCTTTCTACCACAGCACACAACCTAGACACATTGCTCACCAGAAAGAATTGAATTTTAGAGTTTTCTTATTGTGGTTTATTTTTGTGAGTTTAATACGTTTTCAAATATGCCGTAACTTTTTTAAATCTGCATTTTGTTATTTGCAAACAAGTCTGTATAATTTGCCACACGTGAGCCTACCGAATTTTCTATTATATAAATCATCTAGTCACACTCTTTTAATAGACAGGAAGTAGAACTTTTCACCACATCCTCTTTAGCCTGCATCTTTGGCCTTACAGTCAACAAAAATTCTTTTTCATTCCCTGTCAGGCTCAGTTAGCTGACAATAATCCCCCAATGAAATAAACTTGTTGGAAAAGAACTTTTTCATAAACCTAAGGCGTGCAACAGAAGTTATGGGAACCAGTGCAACTAGTAACCTTTCCTGTACCCTGAATCCCACAGATCAGTGACCCTGGGAGTTCAGCTCCTTAGAAAGCAGAATGCTTCTGTTTGTACAGATCCAGCCAAAGTTCACCCAGTTAGTCCCATTCTGACATTTGGGCACTACTCTGGGTACCCAAAAAGTCTTTCAGAGAGGGAATTTCCTAGAACAGCAGCTGACCTCCACTACCCCAGACTGCCTACACTCTCAGGGTTTGTCTGAAGCCCATCTGGCCTTCGAGATTGGGGAAGAGGGGTCAGTTCCCCAGGGTATTCATTCCATGCTGTCTGTCTCAGGGAGGGACTTTTCTTTGTTTACTCCCAACCTGCAAGCCCTGCCAATTTCAGCAATAAAGCAGCTGGGCAAAGCGATGCTTCCCAAAGGGAACAGAAGGAAAGACTGTATCAAGAAAATCTCTCTCTTTTTAAACTCCTGACCTCATTAAACATTTGAGAGAACAAAAACTGTGGACAGTCTTAAATATGTTGACTACAATAAGCCAAAATTAATTCTCAGAGCTAAGTCTTGGCTGTCTAACTTAAATGATTTGGTCATTACCTTTTGGAAAGGCCAACACGAACACTAGAGTTTCAGTAGGTCATTGAGGCCTGGAAAGAAACAAAAAATTGTTTTAGCAATAGAAGCCAACCTTGTAGACCAACACATTTCTGCCTATCATTGTAAACTTCTAGCACAGTAATAATAGTAGTGATAAATTGTTTCTTAATTGATATTGGTACATTACCAACACATTTACCATGTACTGATATGCATCATCTTATCTGACTCTTACAGGAAGTGTCAGGGAAAATATTATGATTCCTCTCCTTTTTTTTAAATGAAAAAAGAAAGGTTCAGTAAGTTAAGGTGGTTTGCCCAAGATCACAAGCCAAGCAGAAACAAGGCTAGAAATCACTTACCTTATTCCTATGTTGGTATTCTACTTCATCTTCTACCTACCAGAGAAAAGTGTTACATATGTCTATGAATATGTGTCCTTAAATCTATAAAACCTCCATCGTAGTAGCAGCTTACTTCTGTAGGTAGTTTTCTTACCACCTTAGTGCTTTATTTGTTTTTGCTATTCTAATTAGGAGCTCTTTTTTGAAATTTTTTGTTTCTCTAAGTCTATCAACGCCATTTTGCAATACTATTAGCACCCAATGTAAAGCACTCCATTAGTTAAATAAACAAACAATTTGCTTCTAAATCTAAGAGCACAGTCATAATTGATGAATATGACGTTACATGAGGGTTTGGGGTGGTTATTGCACACTAAGCAAATATATTCATCATTGCTAATTGAATTAAGCATGAATTACGAGGTATAAAATTTCAGGAATCATTTTTCCCTTTCCATTGTCATAGTTCTGTTTTTAAAGTTTTCTTTGTTTTATTGTAAATGCAGTCTTTTTAGCTGCACTTTGCTGCTTTTTCCATTTCTATATGAAAGCTTAAAGAAAATACAAAGCCATCTGAGTCTTTCCACCTTGGAAATTATAGCGTTTTTTGTTCCATCATCCGGCATTCAAATTTTGATCCTTCCTGTTTAAATTGGATGACTTTTCACTTAGTGGAACTGAATATATTCCGCTGAGTTCTTCACTCGCCTTCTCCACCATGTGTGGTCAATTAAATCCCAGCAGTACAGAGGAGTTTTCATTTAAACTACTGCACTTCCTGGGAAACAGTGGGGTTTACATCTAGTTTCTAAATATTCTTGGATCTTAATGGGGACAATTTCTTCTCAATAGCTTCAGCACAGAGCACATCGAATTAGACATGACCCCACCTATATCTAATTTGGCAGTGAATCACTCTTTTATGAAACTGCACCATTTCCATTAAAGATCTCAGTCATTCCTATTCATCATAGGATTGTCTTTATTTTCTGTAAATGCCTTCAAGTAAATATGCACCTGGATTTTAAAGTAGAGGCACCATGCAGAGAAGCCTATATAAAATTACCTCTAGCAAAATAAAATTGAAACAAAAAACAGATGCCTGGAATACAATTACGAAAAAAATGATCAGAGACAAACGGTAAAAAGATATCTGCACTTATTTTAGTGGAGGTTTTGTTGGTGGTGGTGGAGGTGGTGGTGGTGGTGGTGTAAAAGAGTGGGAATCAATTTTTAAAATATGATAAAGTAATGTAATACTTTGTGGTTCTTTTGGGGAAGTGTTCCTTAAATATAATCATTGAAAAGTGTTTTCTTTTGGTTTTAGACACTTATTTAAATTGCTGTTAGGTTACACATAGAAGAAGAAGGTATGTAATTTATATTGGAGAAGGATGAAAAAATGTTTTACAATAAAACTACATTAACGTGGATTTCCCTCTTTGACTCTAGGTAGCCATTCATCCTGGAGATATTAGCAGTTAACAATTACTAAAAAATTTACGTATAAATCAGATTTCAGGGGGTATGTTTCCCTATTTAAAAGAGCAAACTGTGTTCTAGACTTTGGGGTACTTTTTATATTTACATTTACTAATATTTCATTTGTTACTTTTTGTTTTTATGCAGAAGAGTATCACTCACTACAGCTGAGGCTCTGTGAATTACAATTGCTGCAACACAACCTCGACATTCTCTTCACACTCTATCTTATATGTGTGCACTTTCATGCAAAATTATTTTTCTTTTAAAATCACATAATCTCAATAAACCTTCACCCTAAAGCATTTCAGTTAAAGAAGGTATATTGTACTTGGTTTAAAATGGCAAGATATCAAAGAAGCGTGAAGCCAAAATAAGAGAAACATTACCTTATTACACAATTCCAGAAAAAAAGCCAAATTACTTGGCTCAATTACAATCGCATGTGCTCCCAACACTTAGGGTAAAAACCATTCAAATAAAAGGTCAAATGTGCATTGATTTTCCAAAGCAGTGACAGAGCCTATGGAAGCCTTTGCTCCATCATACAATGACTGAAACACAGAGGAAATGCCTTCAATTCAGCTGATCTGAAAGGGTCTTGCCAGAATAAACGTCTGCGAGGAGCTAAAAGAAGGAGGTTTTTTGAAACACTCTATTGCTTGCTATGGTCCAGCAGATTGGCCTTCTGTCTGTTCCTCAGATAGGCCCAGCTTTCTCCCACCCAGGCATTCACAAGGTCTATTCTCTCTTCCTAGGATTCTCCTCTCCCCTCTGCTCACCCAACCTGGTCCTTCTCCTTCCTCAAGCTTAAATATCAGCTTGTCCAGAGGTTTTTCTGACACCAATCAACCCAAAGTAGGTTCCAAGTTAGTCTCCATCATAACACTTTTTCTTCATAGCACTTGCCATATGTATACATCCAACATCTCATCACGTTTAGGATGCCGCCAATTGTTAGACACACCATTATATTACATATCACAAAGGAAAGAAAAAGAGGTGTTAATTAAGCTATGACACTCTTTCAATTTTAGGATGTGTCCTGATGTCAGATATATTAAAATATCAGGGAGAATATTGTGTGCCTTAGAATTGATGGGACATTTTATATGTGTCTGTATATGGATCTCTGTCCCCCACTGGTCAGAAATATCACACTCGAGGGCAAAGACCATACCTGTATTGTTTACCCTGCAGGCCTAGCAACCAACACATTGTCTAGTCCATGGTACACATTTATTGGATAATAAATAGGGGGGAATGAAGATATCGCATTGTTAAATAGCATGTTATGTGAGAAGGTCTGATTCTCATTCACACATCCATACGTTTTGCACTCAGAAAAGCGACCTTAAATCATTATAATAAGAGATATAAAATATGAAATAAAAGGATTTCCTGCAACCACTCCTTTCAACAAGTAATATCCCCTTATGACATGTACCTAATGTCTGTCAGTGTTTGTTCATCTCTAGTTCAACTCATTTCATAAACTTATAGAATCTGATGATTGAAAGAGATCAGAGAAGTGGTGTGGTTCAGCCCCAACTAATTTCTTTAACCACATATTACCTCATCTCTACAAAGGAAAGATTAAACTCAACAATCTCTACCATCCCTTTAGCTATTAGACTCTGGGTGATGCAGAAGTTAACATCTTAGAGAGATCTATTCCACGTTGTCCAAATTGTCTTGAAAAATAGCAAGAGGGAGAGGAAGGAGAGATTGTTCAGCCAGCCACTACTTAAACCCACACTGGCCGGTGGATTCATTTTTTCATAGAGTAGATACATTTTCTTAATTATTTGGATATGTTTTACTTGGGAAGTGAATAGCTAACATTACTGTAGCCCCAGAAGCATTCTTCATGGAAGCCAAAAAGAAGTATAAATACCTATTTAGCTTGTAACATCATTACTTTTGCGAAGTAAAAACGCTCTTGGTGAAAATCCAGCTCTCACCAAAACTATCTTTAGTGTTCTCTAGCCTTCACTACCACGTAAGTATAAAAATGCATATTAACAGGAGGTTCAGTCATAGTCACAACAGAAGGTGTGTGTTTTGGCATTCTCTGTAATGATGTATTAACTACTTTGTGGCAGTATGCCTCTCTTTCCTCTTATTTTCAGTCCATAAACCACGACCTCAGCTGATCTAGGATAGTAACAGAGGCAATGTCTTGCCAACATAATAAGGACAGCACCAAAGAAGTTGCCTGGAAAAGATTCTAGGTTACTGGACGGGTTCAACTTAATGTTAATTTAGGCACAGAATTATTTTAAAGTTTTTCAGTATTCTTAGCTGAAAAGAAAGATGACAAATACAGCAATTCAAGCATCATGGCTCCATTGCTTTTTGGCTAGGTGTGAGACAGCACTTTGCCCTGTTGAATCAAAGCAAATAATGTTACAAAGTCATTTCCAGATTTATGGCTCAACCCAGTAGGTTGATGCTCACTGGGAAGTCTCCAGAATTGGATCAAATTTTCAATTCAAATGAATAGAGCAACTACGCTTCCTATGCCTGATAAATCTCCAAATTTAACTTGAAGCCTGTTCTTTTCTTCCAGATGGCAAGGGAGGGGGAGGGCAGAATTAGCAAGCAAACCCAAAGAGGCACAGTTCCTGTGTATTCAATGGTGGCTGTCTCCCAACCAGCTTTTACTGAGGCTAGCTTTACAAAACCAAGATTACCCAGGTAAACAATAAATTTTAAGTATGTGGAAAGTTTTAACCCTTTAGGGATATCCCTTCACAGAGCCGTTAAACTAGAGGATTTTTTTCTTCAAAACTAAAAGATTCGGTGGACAGAATCAGCAACAAAAAGTCGTTTTCCCAGAAGCTATCTAGTGTCACCTTTCCTCCTTTATAAGCCAGTAGTACTTGTCTTCCCAGGGATGGCTTGTGAGCCACTTCTGTTGCCCTCACTTCACGCCCCAGAGAAAAAGTGTGTTAGGTAAAGTTGAAGACAATATGAAGAGGGAAAGAGAAAGGAGTCAGATATCACTTTTTTTCTCTTCCATCTTCAAATATTTTTAATATTAAAAATATTTCATAAAGATATTGGGCATATGCATTATAGCAGATATGAAGTAGCAGACAGTGAAGATATGCAAGAACAGCGACTAGAAAATTTTTGTGTGTGTGTGTGAGGAAGATTAGCCCTGAGCTAACACCTGTTGCCAATCCTTCTCTTTTTGCTGAGGAAGATTGGCCCTGGGCTAACATCCATGCCCATCTTCCTCTACTTTATGTGGGACGCCGCCACAGCATGGCTTTATGAGGGGTGCGTAGGACCGCACCCAGGATCTGAACCTGCAAACGCCAGGCCACCAGAAGCAGAGCAAGCGAATTTAACCACTACGCCACGGGGCCGGCCACTACAAAATAGTTAACGGTAACTTACTACAGTAGTTCCCCCTTGTCCATGGAGATACATTCCAAGACCCCCAGTGGATGCCTGGAACAACGGATAGGATTGAACCCTATATATGCTACGTTTTTTTCTATACGTACATACCTACGATAAAGTTTAGTTTACAAACTAGGCACAGTAAGAGATTAACAACAATAGCTAATAATAAAATAGAACAATTATAACAATATACTGTCATAAAAGTTATGTGAATGTTCCCTCTCTCTCTATAAATACCTCATCGTACTGTACTCACCTTTCTTCTTGTGATGACATGAGATGATACAACGCCTACGTGATGAGATGAGGTGAGGTGAATGACATCGGCATTGTGACATAGTGTTAGGCTATTACTGACTTTCTAACGGTAGGTCAGAAGGAGGATCATCTGCTTCCGGACCGAGGTTGACCTGACTGTGGGTAACTGAAATCAGAGAAAGTGAATCCACAGATAAGGAGAGACTACTGTACTTGCTTTCTAGACTCTTCCAATGAGGTTTAGGTTTTACTTAGAGAAGCACTATTGATTTTTTTCCCTATATTTATTTACTGATTTTATATTACTTACCTTTCCCCCGTCATCATATCTTTATAATCCAAGAAATCAGAGCTTCAAATCAGGTGGAAGAAATTTTCTTCCAAAGTAATTGAATTTCACTTTTTTTCTCAGATGATCAAAATGCATCAGAATTCCCTCCATAGTTCACTGAGATAATCTTTTCTTTTTTTCCTTCACTTCAGTCTTTATCTTCTTCCCTTCAAAACCTTTCTAATATTTCTTCTCCATCTTTTCTATCTCTAAAATCTTCATTGATCTCAGACTACTGTGTCTCATGAATATGGTAGATGATAAAAAGGAATGTATTAGATCTGAGTGAAGGGTGAAAAGTGCCAACATCACATGTTTACAAGCATGTGCAGAAAATGGAATGCCATACACTTCTGGTTATCATGCAAGTTGGTACAACTACTTTGGAAAACTATCTAGCTGCATCTGTTAAAGCTGAGCATACACGTATTCTATGACCAAGAATTTTACTCATAGATAAACAATCAGTAGAAATGTGCATATATGTGCACCAAAAGACATGTAAAAGAATGTTCGTAGCAACATTGTTCACAATAGCTGAAACCTGGCAATAGCCTGTCTCTCATCAATAGAATGAGTAAATCATACAATGGAATGCTATATAAATATTAAAAGAAATTATTGCTGCATATAACATGGGTGAAACTCACAACTATAACGTTGAATTAATTCAACCAGAAAAAAAAAGAAAAAGAGTGAGTACTATAGAGAAAGAAGTTTCAAAAACTGGCAAAAATAGTCTATGACAATAAAAAGTCAGAGTAATGCTTATTCTGGGAGATGACTTAATGACTTAATGACTTAATGACAGAGCATAAAGGAAGTTTCTGGGTTACTGGTAATGCAGTATATCTTAAACTAGATGTTGGTTACCTAGATGTGTTCACTCTCTAAAAATTCCTAAAACTTAAGATCTATACATATTACTGTATGTAAATTATACCTTAATTTTTTTTAAAAGCCATATTAGCTGAGATTCTGGTTTCTCTACTGCAGGAAAATGCTCTTCATAGCCCTTTCTCACAGATCTTCAAAGACTGGCGGTTTAATAAGCTTTGCTTCTCTCCTGAAAAACACCTAAATTCTCCCTAAATTATACAGCTTAGAATATGATCCGTCATCTGAATGATCTGAATAGGATTGAACCTAAATAATACAAATCATTACATAATATCAGTGGATTTCCCAAGTCAACCTTAGAACTGTGTTTGGTGCTAAAAAGTAAAGATTATATATGGTAATGAGCTAATAGTTTTAAAATGGAGATAAGATGGAGAAAGGAATCATCATAGCTGTACTATATTTAATAAATATTAGTGGGACAACAGTAATAACTGTAGATTGAGTCTGTCTTCTGACTAAAAGTAGTTGAATAAAACTTCCTGAATTATGTTCCCCTAAAAAAGGGTTAAAAGGATAATGGTCGATAGATAAAAGTGAGGATGGTAATACGGCAATAATTGCTATATTAATTTAACTCCAGATCCCTGAGTTTAACCACTACTATTCTGCCTCCCTGTTATAGAGCATATAGTGTTATTTTATCCCGTACAGGATTCCATACTTATATTAATAGATTCCAGTGTCACGTTTGACCTTTCTCAACAAAACTGCCATGTTGACGTATGCTCAACTTAGTGTCTGCCCTAACCCCAGATCCTTTTCTGACAGAAAGTTACTTTTCCACAACATATTAGTCATCAGAGTGGAATACAGTATTGTGTATGAGTAAAATTAATTCATAATTTACTTTTATGACTGTTGAATGTGCTTTACTATTATTCAGATATGGATCTCGGTCTGAGATTGGATTGAGATCACACAGACCACTTTGACTTATATAAAGAGCCCCTGAGGACACAATGGGCCTGCTGGTACCAACACATTCGTCAATAATGAACATCATGAGACTTATACCGGGAAAGACCCACAAAAATTTTAATCTCTGCCCACTGCTGCCACATATACTAAAATTTAGGATATATACCAACTAATGTTAATATTAATCTAAGAAAAATATTAAAAAAGAAAGTCTGCTATAAAATATATATTTGCACAATATTTGCTTGTGCCAATGCCAAATGGAATTGATGTCTTAAAATTACCATGAGCTGGCTACCCCCAAAGCACTCCTATAAGTCACTAATACAGATGGCCAAAATATGGTCACAATTGTTTTGATGGGAAGAAATTTTTCTTTTCCCATTATCTTCTGGGTCCTCTAGGTTATCAGCCATTATTTTAAACTGTGAAACAAGAATCATCTTATTCATGTTTCCAACTTCCATAGGCAGATATACTTTATTCTTGGAGCCAAATATGTGAGCGTATATAATATTCATTTTGTAAATTAACCTCCTTTAGGCTCATTTTGCTTTCTTAACTTTATTTTCCCATTTTCTAATTTTCCATGCCTATTTTAAATCTCTCATTATATTGCTAGTATCTATGTAAACCATTTTACATTCTTTTCGGCAAAAAGGCAGTCGTGCCAGCTGGGGTCCCCTGAGAAGCAGACATCATGATGTGATTAGATATGCAAGAGATTTAGGGGGATACTAGTGAAGGATAAACAAGAGGGAGCAGAAGTAGTCAGGGAGAGGCTCCCACCGCCAGATGCAAATGTGACATTTTTGAAAGAAAGGAAAAGGACAGAGCATTGGGTATGAAGAGTCTCAGCCCACAGGGCAGCTCAATGAAAGTTTCGGCCAGATAAATAGGGAGTTGTTGAGCCAAAATGGGTCGTTAGAAAGGTCCCAGATCCCACTGCCAGGCAGTCATTAACTGGGGGCAGCCATCAAAAGTGTGGCTTCTGTGGTGGATTCTAAGGGAATGTGGCTGAGGTTCTCCATCAGCTCTGGTCCCCAGAGCAGTTTCTCTTGAAAGAGATGTCAATGGCAAATTTCCACAACCATCACAGCAGTGTACAAATAAATAAATAAACAAGAGAGTATTCACAGATAAATGCATCTTCATCGTTTCAAAGTTGTCACACTAATCCTATCCAAACAAGTATTTATTAAAGCCTAACATTCTAATGCTTTTAGGTGATAATAGATCAGAATCACAAATTGAGATTGATAGTGGCTGAACCACGTCTGAGTGCGCCCCCCTTGTAATAGACAAGAATCCGTAGGTGGTGGAACTGTGCCTTCCCAACCCCTGGGATATTGGATTTGCTGCAACATGTAATTGTTCTCAGCTATTTCCACTGTGGTTATTTTTCATTGTGCCACATGGCAAGATAAAAAAGAAGGGAATCTCAGGTTTTGCTTTCCCTTCTGTTTCCATGGACACGGGTTTATAATTTTATATGAAAGTCAAAATCTGTCACTGCCATTAAGTCTATTCTTGGAACTACTTTGCTAACAGCTTCAACTAATGCAGTAAAATAATTACCAGCAAAGAAAACACACAAAACAAAGGGAAATGAGCCCCTTCTTACAGATGAACAACTGAGAGGTGGCTGTGGAGTGAGCCGGTGGTTGGGAAAAGGATGAATAGGAGGCAATAAAGTGCTTAATGAACACGGGTGTTGAGGAGCACGGGATGGAATCTCAGCATGCAGTGTGGATATAGTTTGCTTTTAAACCAGAAACAATAGAATTAATGTTCCTTTTAAACATCGAACATCCTAATGGTTAGCACTATATCCGCCTCCTGCTGCCTCTTACACAAATATGTGAATATATCAGCTGAACTGTTTTAAGAATCTTGCCATCAAAACATTTACCATTCCAAAAAAATATGTAATTATCTTCAGTCTAATTGATTTGGGCCTAGTCTATTATTTTGCAGGCCCCAGGTGTGTGGAGCCATGTCATATTGTTCTCATCACATATTGTCCTTACTTTGTGTGAAGGACACTGGCAGACTACAATTGACATAAAGAACCTGAGGGAACTTTGTTTTGAGGTAATACTATATTCAAAAATATAAATTTTAAAAAGCAAATGTAGGAAGGAAGTACTAAATTATAAAGAATTCTTTATTTTCCTAGGATTTATTTCAATAATACAGTGAAATTAAAATGAATAATTTGTGTATTACCCATGTTCCTGGAGCGTTTGGTGTAGAACTGGGCCATGTTCACATTATGGGCATTCAAGGCTGCCCATCTGATTAGGTCAGACCCACCCAGGATAATCTTTTTGAGTAACTCAAAGTCAACTAATGAGAAACCTGCATTCCATTTGAAAAATCCCTTCACTTTTGCTATGTAACAGAATCACAGGAGTAAAATTCATCATATTCAGGCCCGCTCACGGGCAAGAGTTGGAGATTATGCAGGATATGTGGTAGATTTTTAATATAAATGGATTTAATTATTAGTCTAAATACTATGCCAGATGAGCATCATTATGTATTTTTACCTAGATTTAGGAGCTCCCATACATATAGACTTTGATTAAAGGTAGTCATGGTAACTGGAAATTTCATTACAGTCTTAGTACCAGTATTTTGTTCCTCTGAGTATCACCCCAATCCTGAGAGCATATGCTCACGTGTGTGTGCAGTACAGGGGAGTGAGGGTTAGGGGATGCATTTTGCCTGTTTAAGTAGAAAAGTTCCTGTTTAAAATTAATCAAAAACACACCACTGAGTGCTTGACGGAGGACAAATGCTGTTCAGGTAGTATTTTTAATGTAAGAATCACTTTAAAATTTTTTCTTCAAAGAATATGAATGATCTCATCCTCCATATGAATATGAATATAGATATCTTCTATATACCATATATATATATATGAATATATATCTTCTAGGCAAGTTTGAACACTGTTCAAGCAATGCTCTTCATTTTAAGTTAGACATTTAACACTCTTTAGGCCAGAATTGCCTCTCCATAGGGAACCTCACTCTAATAAATTTTTCTCTGACATAAAATTGCTGATCTAGGCAATGAAATTCTCTATTAAGATAACCAACTCATTTTGAAGCAACCTTTCAAACATCACATTTGAAAGCTCATCAAGAATTAGTTTCAAGACTATAGTGTGACAGGCAGTGTTCTAGGATCTGTAAAACAAACAGACCTCTATTTTCTAAAGAGGAGAGACCATAAGCAAGTAAGAAAGTAAATGGACAGGATAGTTGCAGATAATGACACATGCTATGAAGAAAATGAAACAAGCTGATGGAATGATTGAACTAGGGGCAGCAGAGACGAGGGGAGGTTAATTTAGGCCGTGAGATAAGTTCTTATTGAGGAGTATAAGTTGTAACCTAAATGACAAAAATGAAACCAACCAAGAGAAAAGCTGAAGTCAAGAGCTTTCAGGTAAAGGGATCAACAAGTGCAAAATTTTATGGTAGAAACAATCTTGGTGTGTTCAAGGAATATGGAGAAAATCAGGCAAATGCTGGACTCCATTGAAGAGAGGAGAGGGAGAGTGGAGGTCAGATCACGGAGGTTAGGCAGGTTCTTACAAGTCATGCAATGATTGAGTTTTTGTTTCCAGGAGAAATTGGCAGCCATTGTAGGGCTGATTTGAAATGCATTGTTTTAAAAAAAATCACTCTGGTTACCATATTGTAACAATGGTTACAATATGGTTTCAAATAACGGTATTTGAAAGCATCTCATCCATATTCATTGATTATAACTGAAAACAAAAATGTATTAATAGTCCTAGGGAAACAATCAGTCAATTATTTTCACTATTTGGTATTTATTTTTGTCTTCACTGAATCTCTCAATCAACAGGGTATCTTTCGGGCTGGCCCCGTGGCTTAGCGGTTAAGTGTGTGCGTTCCGCTGCTGGTGGCCCAGGTTCAGATCCCGGGAGTGCACCGACGCACTGCTCCTCTGGCCATGCTGAGGCCACATCCCACATACGGTAACTAGAAGGATGTGCAACTATGACATACAACTATCTACTGGGGCTATGGGAAAAAAAGGAGGAGGATTGGCAATAGATGTTAGCTCAGAGCCGGTCTTCCTCAGCAAAAAAAACAGGGTATCTTTCTATTTGGTATAAATCCTGTCCCTAGTTATTTCTGATAAAAACCTTAAAAGCGAACTGTCAAAGAAACGTTACAAATATTTTTTCTCCACTGGCTGTTGTTTTTAAAAATCCAAAGGAAATGTGAAGCCCAAACTTGCCCCTTAATCAATTTGCTCTTTTTCTTCCATTGATATGCTATGATTTGCTATTTTAGAATTGCTAAGGAGTACAAATATGACGACATTATAGACTTTTCTAAAGTAGAAAAACCAATATTAGCACACCTATTTTGCAATGAAAAGAAATAAAATTTTTTCATAATACAGAAAAGTCAAATTTGACAGGATTCTTTTCTTTTTAATAGCGATTGTCAACACCTATAACTAGTTTTTCTAGCTGTATTTTGGTATGCATAAGCATGTCCAGTCCATCTCTCCAACAAACTCCCATCATTTTGTTCACTTTAAGTAGCTAGGATTTTAAATAGCCAAGCAACTCACTTTGCAGTGCTAAAAAAAAAAAAAAAAAAGTAGGAATGTGAGTAAATTTCAACAGATTCACTCCTTTAAGCAGTATAGAGAATGGAGCTCAAAAAATCTAAAATCAGAAGTCAGGAACACAGCGACGTTCTGATTCCAGTAATAGCAGCTACATAATGAGGACAAGTTCTATGGTAAAAAATACTTCTACTTGAAAGCATTGAAGAACCAACATAGCAGTGAAGAAGGACAAAGATCCAAGAGAAGGCAGAAACCCAGAAAAAATAACTCTGCATTTGGAGCCACTTTTCCCCTGGGGACTTGTGCCACTTTCAGATAAAGGGGCTGAAAAGCTGAGAAACTGAGCTGGAGTGCTTTTGACAATATGCCAGAGCTAGGGGCACAAAGTTTAGGGCCCAGGTTTACCAAGGAGGAGAGACCAGGTGATTATTCCTTGCTGTCTATTGAGACCCTGAAAAACACATCTTAAGGATGAACCCAGAATAGATAGGCCTTTAAGGGATTGCAATACACCTTTGCATCATCCCCACACCTGAAACTTACATATCACAAACACAATCAGAAGCCTGGCAGAAGCAAATGTTAATCCTCTTTAGAGAAAGTTACATTATCCTAGACCTCAAATTACTTCTATAAACAATTTTGCACAATGTCCTAAATACAACAAAAAATAACCAGGCACAAGAGAAATAAAATAGCATAAATTAAAAACAGCAGAAAAAATAGACAATAGAAATCAATCAACAGTGACCTCAAGGTATCAGAGTTATCAGGCACAGATATTAAAATAACAATATTTACTATTTACTATATTGAAGGAGATAAAAGCCAAGATGGAGAATTTTGGCAGAGAACCGGAAACTATTAACAAAGAGCCACATAGAAGCTCTATAAACTTAATTGAAAAACACAACAATTGAACTTAAGAATGCAATGGATGAGTTTAAGAACAGATGAGATGAAGGGAAAATTAGTGAAACACAGGTTAGATCAAAGAAATCTTCAGAATAAAATGACGTGAAAGGATGAAAAGAGACATAGTTGATGCAGTAAGAAACTCTACCACATAACAGGATTCATGAAAAACATGAAAGACAGTTGAGACAGAAGCAATATTTGAAGGATAATGGCTGAAAACACCAAACTAAGAGGATTCAAAAATTCCCGCTTAATGGTGCAATAATAAAAGCTTTCCCTTTGAGACAAGGCACAAGACAATGATGCCGCCTAACACCACTTGATTCAACCTTGAATTAAATATCCCAACCAATAAAATAAGGCAATGAAAATAAATAGAAGCTTTAACAGTAAAAAGGAAGAAATGTAGCTGTCATTATTCTCAGACAATATGATTATGTAAATGGAAAATCCAAAAGAATCTATAGTTAAATTATTATAATTAATATGTAAGATTAGAATTATTGCTGAATACAAAGTCAAAATAGAAAAGATCATTGCATTTCTACACACCAACAGCAGTTAAAATAAAAAGAAATTTTTAATTCGATTTTATTAACCCTGAAAATAGTGATTCATTCAAAACAATTCCTTAAATATTCTTAACAAGTAAATAGAAGATACAAATAAATAAGAAAGTAAGTGCATCTGATAAAAAGGCAAGTAAGTTTTATTCTCTAAAACTAATAAGGCAAAGTGATATTGACAAAAAACAAATAGGTCATCATCTTCTCTACCATTTATGTACTCCAAGCTGGGCCACAACAACAGCTATAAGTATTAGCTGAGGATCTCATGCTGATTCAGAATGTATCAGGCACTTTAGGGGATGGAGAAATGGTCAAAGTTGATCGTTCTTTGCCAGGAGCTTATAGTCCACGTACAGAGATGAAACGGCTGCAGATGCAATCAGTTGCAAAATAGTGCGTCTCATTTATTCACTTGGGCATTTGCTCATTCAACAAAGGAATATCTACTTCCTGCCTACCATGAATCAAGCATTTTTTCTAGGATATTAAGAAATGTAAAGACGAATAAGACAGAATTCTTGTTTAATATTAGACCAGAAGAGTTCAAAGAAGAGAGACAAACAAGGCCTGAAGGACACAGGGAATTTTTCGTGGAGGACGCAGGAACCAAGCTAGGTTTTCAATGGTGGAGAAAATTGGGGTAGAGTGAAGACCAAAAAATGAGAAGAGATATGGCGTGGTCACACATTGTCTCACTGGACCAAAGATTCAAAGGGAAATTAGGAGAAATAAGAATGGATTTGTTTTTTAATTAAAAAGCCTAGCAGAGGAGTCTAGAATTCAGGCAGTACAGCAACGGGGATGAATTGTGGGCTTTTTACACATGACAAATGTCAAGGCATACCCATAATTACCTCTACTCTCCATTTCTTAGAGTTGACAAGTATTCATTGAGTATCTATTTTAGGAGGATGAGCATAGTGGTTAGAAGCATGGATTCCAGAGCCAGACTGCCGGGTTTGAACCTGCCTCCGCCACTTACTAACCATAAGTGACCTAGACACTTTCCTCATACGGAAAATGGGATAATAATAGTATTGCCTCATAGATTTTTTTTAAAAGCTAAATGGATTAATCCACATTATGATTAGACCAACGCCTGGCACAAAATAAACACTTTATAATTTAGCTGCAGTAATAATTATCTGTTTTATGTCCAATATTACCCTAAACACTGTGGTAGACATATTTTTAAAGTCTCTGCCCTCGAAGACCTTATAATTTACTTGGAGTTTTGGGAGTGGGGGAAGTTGCCACTAAAGTATGTGGTGAAGGATACTTGATATCATGAGGAAATGTCCAAATATATTACTAAGAGAAAAAAGAAAAAAAGGAAACTACAATAAGAAACAGACAGTATAATCCCAAATATCTTTCTTTGAAAGTACAGAGAGGATTCCTAAAATTCTGGAAAATACCAGCTACTATCTCTGGGTCCTGGGATTATGAGTGATTTTAAGAAGCATTATTGGATTATAAACTTGAAAGAGAGGCAGTGGGTGTAATGGAGTTCACAGGCTTTGGGGACATAAAGAAGTGGGTAGATATCTCAGCTATACCTTTTGCCTGTGCAACCTTGAAAGAGTTTTTGTGCTTTTTGTTTGTTTTTTTTTTTAACTTTCTCAGCCTCTCTTTCTTCATCTACCAAATGAGAAAGTGCCTGGCGCCTGGTAGATGCTTTATACACTAAGGTTATTTCTGCAGGGTAAACTCATTCCCTTATAGCATTCATTCTCAGCATTCGTGGCCAGTCACACAATGTCACCACAAGACCATGTCCACACCATTGGCTACTCATTGTAACCAGTGTTCCAATGTGATCATGTTGGTCTCAGACATTTTTAAATATTCAATGATGTCCCAGGCAACAGAAGAGTGTATCTGTTTCTTCATTCATCTGGCAAGAATTCACGTTGAATACCTGAATATGCAGGGCTAGGTGCTGAGTGATAGGCTTCATAGACATCTTGCTTGTCACAAAGTATGAATTTAATATTCATTTTTCACTAATTTATTTAGTCATTCATTCAACGGCTATTCATGAATTGTATTCACTATGCTCAGCAATGAGTATGAAATTAGTTTATCCCCAATCCATTTCTTCTAGCCTCTGACAGAAACTACATTTGGTTCTGCCTGTGGTTTCAAAAGGAGACCTAAAATTATATTTACCTTTGACTATAAATAGCACTGGAATAAGCACAAGTCAAATAAATTCCCACTGATCAAATGCTACCAGCTTCTATATGACATTTCAATCCTTTCATGCTGTTTTTGAGCTGTTTGAGTTGAGGTATTTTGGGTTTGCTTATTTTAAAAGCCAAGATCAGATGCTGTCTCATATTTTGTCACAGTTTCAGGCAAGATTGGAAGCTAAAGAAAAGCTTTAATTTAATGCAAAAGGCTCTCATTTATTAAATAAACTTAATGCCAGATAACTAGAACTTGAATGAAGTAAAAAGAAAGATGTATAGAATCTCTTTTTCTTCACAGCCGTTTTTCAGACAATATCTATTTCTGAAACCCATACAGAAATAGAAAGATTCAAGAAATGTTCCTCTTATGAAAAGTTTGCCACCCGTCTATAAAGGCATTGTTCACAGAGTTGTAATAGCAAAAAGTTTAAAACAATCTAAATACATAGCATTAGAAGACTAGTTAAATAAATTATTGCATTTGCACAAAATGGAATATGCAACCATTGAAATATTAAAGACAAAAATATTTAATGACATGAAAAATCTACAAGATAATTTGTTATATAAAAATCAGATTATAAAATAATACTTATAGGACATTTCAATCCCACCATTTTGACCCAGCTATTTTTGTTTCTGAGGAAATTTTGACCCTAAGGATGTTTATAATGCAAACATTTTAATCAGATTAGGCCAGTATTGATAAAATTTTCATCAAGAAATTAGTTCCCAGAGCAAATACCACTAAGCCAAATTATTTCCTTGATCAAAATAGTAAAGTAACCATTTTCAATAATTTTTTTCAATTTTCTTCTTTATCTAACTGAGTCTATTTTATTCACATTACTTATTTTACATTTAAGTTATAAAATTATAATTCATTCATCAATAAGGATTTTGTCATATCAACTTTTATTGATTCCTTTCTATTCTTGTGAGTTTTCTTTTGTGGTCATTATTTCTACCAAGTTCAATATTCCTGGGTACGATTTGCAGATCTAAACGTTGAAAAGGAATTCTTATTCTTCCATTAATTTTTAGTCAATAACAAACTTGACCACTTGCAATTTAAGACACTGTCAGTTTTATTCCATGGAAATTATTTGTACTAGTAATGTTTACTGCAATTATTATATTTATTTCTCAGTTAATCCGCATGAAAATTGTAAGCAATTTAATACAGAGAAGGAGCAGAGATGAGATCAAAGAAGGGAAAGAGGATTAGTGAATGGAAGGGAGAGAAAAGATGGAGAAAGCAAGATAGAATGAGGAAAAGGGAGAACAAAAAACAAGGAAAGACAGACTGGTCAACACATCTGAATAGTCAAAAGAGTGGGGTCAAAATTGTGGGGTAGGATATTCCTAAAATATAACTTAATAATGCTATCTCTTCAAGTTTAATCACACTAATGTTTTCCCTTGCCAAGATAAATTCCTGAAAGACTCTTGCAGAACATTCCTGTATTTCTTATTTTCAATCTCCCTACATACTGATCTGTATCAGAGAAACAATGAATTTGCCACATCAATGAAGGATCTTTCTACATGACCATATAACAACCAGTTAAAATACATAACATTTAATAAACTGTTTGCTCTATGTGCTAAACAGTTAACTTGAGGTTGTTCATGAAAATGACTGGATATTTTGACAGTTGCCTATTTAGGGTACACAGAGGTTCTGTTGAGTACCCAACATTCTATCTTTCAAAATAAAATACAGTGATCTCCATGACATCAAAGATAAGGCTAAGATCAAGATAATGAGTAAGTCAAATGCTGGATGTTCGTCTGCAAGGAAGGGTAAAGAGCATGGAAGTGAATGACGGGATAAGGAGGAAAAACACAGTGAAGTGGAGCAGATGAGAACGAGGGTGGTACCCCCAGCTGACATATTTACTTCTCTGCGCCACTCTGAGAACCAGGAGAGTTCTTGGATTCTGCTCCTCTTTGTCTCCAGTTCCCATGCATTCAGGTTTACTGCCCCAAATTATAACTTAGGTCAATAGTGTTCAAATCTCTCACCCCTTTTTTTGAAGGTATGGGCTCTAAATATCTTATGCAAAAGCCTGATGTTTTTAATCAGGAAAAGTTACTGTTCTGCAGCTATAATGGGCAATGAGGGGCGTGGGGTTGGGGGGGTGGTAAATCCCACGTACTCAGGTTCTCTGCTCTTCCACTCCAAATACCACACAGCGACCTTGGAAGGAGCTCCATAGAACCCAGTTTCAACCCCACTGGCTTAGACTGTGTGTGCTGTATTCTAGAATCTCTGAAGGTAAATTTTACAAGTAGGCTTGCAAGGATAACCATACCACTGCTTTAATAGAGCCTTGAAAGTTGAACCAGGGCCGGCCCCGTGGCTTAGCGGTTAAGTGCGCGTGCTCCGCTACTGGCGGCCTGGGTTCGGATCCCGGGCGTGCACTGACGCACTGCTTCTCTGGCCATGCTGAGGTTGCGTCCCACATACAGCAACTAGAAGGATGTGCAGCTATGACATACAACTATCTACCGGGGAATAAATAAATAAAAATTAAAAAAAAAGAAAGTTGAACCAACCTATTACTTTTTATGGTTTGTTTTATTGTTTTCTAACTAAAAACTTAAATTTTAAACATTTCTTAAAAATTCACCACTGATTTCTAATTTAGATTATTAAAAATGATGAAGATAGCTAACAACTATGTAGCATCTTCTTTCTTGACAGTGTTCTAAGTGCTTATACATATTAACATATTTAATCCTCGCAACCCTGAGAGGTCAATATTATTATCCCCTACTTAGAGATGAAGAAACAGAGACACAGAGAAGTCAGCTAACTTGTCCAAGGTCATATACCTTATAAGTGAAGTGGAAATATACTAAAATCATAACTTGATACGCGTTCCATTTACAAGAGTAAGAAATTATGCTTGAATCCAATTAAGGAAAAGTTTCTTCAGTGATTACCAAATCATATGGAGTCTTCTTAATAGTCCACCCTAAGCAATTTCCATAGAGTCACAGAAATTAATTCTCCAGGCTTAAGGCATAGAAAGGCAGGAAAATTTGATCTGAATGATTCAAGATCTTTGCAGGAGTCTTTGAATCTTGTAAATTCAATTTAGATATGAGTAATCTATGTCAAAGTCTTCTTATACAATCCACTGATAGAATAAAATCTACCCCAAAATATATTTTTCCAAACTTTTGCTAAGTGTCACAAGGGAAATTAAAAGACACCGCTGTCATCAGGGGCTTATCATAAATCAATGAGAATAATATGGGAAGACACTGTGACTAGGTTACAAAATAATAAGAAGTACAATGGAAGGTTAGTAGTATGGGTGGAAATTATCAGTGGAAGATGAGATTTTACCTGGATTTTGAAGAACCTCTAGAATTTCATTAATTTATTTAATAATCAATAAATATTTATTGAGTGCTTAACAACAATAAAAGCTTTAACCCTGATTTTGAAGAACTACTATAATTTTATTAATCCACTCTAAAATCAACAGCTATTTATTGACTACTTAATAATAATGACTAACAATGCCCTCAGTAATATAGAAGAAAACAGGACAGAAAGCTTCTGCTTTCTTGAGGCTTATCTTCTCATAGAGAGAAGCAGATGGTAAACAAATGCATAAATAAGAAAATTTCTCGATGGTGATAAGGGGTATGGAAAGACAGTGTGATATGATAGCCAGAGTCTGGGTGGCTACTTCAGGTTCAGTAGTCAAGAAAAGCATCTCTAAGGAAGTGATATTTAAGCTGAGACCTGAGTGACAAAAAAAGGGCCAGTGTTCTGAAGATGAGAGAGAAGAACACGCAGCAAGAATGGATAGTGAAAGGCACTACGGTGTGGTCAGACTAGGCTTATTCATAGAACAGAGAGCGGGCCACTGTGGCTGGAGCATCACGGTCATGGAGGAGAGTGAAGAGAAATGAGGCTGCAGTTGTGGGCCTCCCAGGGCAATGATGAATTATAGGGAGTGATAAAAATTGATAAACAATAATAATACTTCCGTGGGATAAATGTTATGGTAAGGACAAATATGGACAGCTTGCTATTAAAGCATTAGAGGCACCTAACCAAGGAAAAGTGATATTGACTTTGAGCTCTAAAGGATAAGAGGAGTTGGCCAGACAAGGCAAGACTGAAAAGCATTCCAAGGAAAGTTCTAGAATAGCAAATAGCCAATTGCAGCCGAAGCCTAGAGTAGGAGGCAGGAGTGAGGTGAGAGATGAGCCTGGATACATAGGCAGGGACAAAATGATATTCACCAAAAACTCCAACACCCTAAAGTTAATTTTTTAGCTGAGTAGATCAAACAGCAGGCACAGTGAATATGGATATAGTACATAACACTTGTATAAATACAATAGGAAGTGGCCTTCAAGAGCCTAGTGTTCTAAACAATGAGATCTTCCACCTTATTTTCTACCTTATCTCTAGTCCTCTAGAAAGAGTAAAAATAGAAAAGAAGATACTAGTTCTTTGCCAAGTTCAGTCTTAAGATTCAGTCCTTGTCTGGAAATTTCTTACTTTCTGTTGGCCATTGTCAAATGAAAGTCAGTGAATCCCCACTGTAGTAGTTTGTTCACCAAGTATTCTGGTGCCCCTCCCTGCGTGTCCCTCCCTGAGGGAGGAATATATATTTCTGCTCTGCTGAACTTAGAAGTGACCATGTGACTTGCTTTAGCCAACGAAATGTAGACAGAAATGATGTGCATCACGCAGAAGCTTTCAGATTTGGCAAACACTTCTCCATGTTTCTTTTCCCTCTGCTACATGGACCAAGGGTTCCAGATAGAGGCTGCTCCACCAGATGACAGAGAGTAGAGCAACAGCAATATGGAAAGGATGTGCTGTAGAAGATAAACCAGCTATAAATCACTGAGATTTGGGGGGTGGGAGAGGTGGGAGGGGCAGGTTTGTTAGTTACTGCAATATAAACTAGCCTATCCTTCCTAATCCATTCACAAACACAGACTTCCAGGGCAGAACAGATGCTGAGTAACACCATATACCTGTAACTCTTTGGTCAGGTGAGTCCCTGGGGCTTACCCACTCAGGAATTTCCCCCACAGATTTCACACCAGAACGATGGAAATGAAGCACATTGAATTTTACATTTTCACTCTCTCCCTGCTTGTGACCAAACAATTCAGTCCTAATGACTAACTACTCCAACCCAAAAAAAGGTGTGACATGGGATGTAGGCAGCCTGTCTGTGCTTGGTTTTCACAGCCCACAGCTATAAATAATACCATTAAGAAAGCACACGTTGCCTTAAATGGAAAGCACAAAGAAAAGCACTTTCTCTGATAGTTTAGCAACACATTCAGATTTCATGTCTCAAGGTAAAAATAGGCCTAACAAATGAATTAAATTTGGGAGCTGAGCTGAAGTGAAGAACACTGGCATTATGAAACACGCCGTAGGAGGAAAGAGAGACTTATAAGGTACTGTATTCTCTCTGCTGGTGAACAGGATAGAAGGATAGAAAAAAGGATTTTCCTGAGAAATAAAAATAATCACCAAGAGTTTGAAGTTAAAAATATCATGCTTATTAAATTGGTAACTGAAAGAAACTCTGAAAACCATGCAGTCTTCAGCAAACGATAAAATAAATCTTGACAAACAGGATTTTCCTCTCTGTACTTTCAACATTAAGAAAGAAAAAAAAATCCAAAGAAAATAGATGTCAAAGAATGCTAAAAAATACATCAACTTCCAATTCAATAATTCATGTTTTGATTGTTTAGGTTTTTTTGTTCGTTTGTTTCAATAAAATCTACTCGTTTCTATTATGTAATTTTCAGTGCTATTTTTAACGGCTCTGGTACTTGAGCAAAGCAAGTGTTAGGAGATGCTGTATCTTCCCAAAGACAAAAAAGAAAAAGTGGTCAAACCTTTCTTAATACCACAGTCTAAGGCAAGTACACCTCTCTATCCTGTACCATGAGCAAACAAAAAAATATTAAATTGTCTTCCTGCATCAAAATATATGCTATTTATATCCAAGTAAAAACGTATCTAGGGCTGGCCCTGTGGCATAGCAGTTGAGTTTGGTGTGCTCCTCTTCAGCAGCCTGGGTTTGTGGGTTCGGATCCTAGGCACAGACCTACACACCACTCGTCAACCATGTTGTGGCAGCGACCCACATGCAAAATGACGATTGGCACGGATGTTAGCTCAGGTCCAATCTTCTTCAGCAAAAAAAAAAAAAAAAATGTATCTAATGCTAGATTGTAAGCTTCTTCAGGGTAAGAATCATCTCTTGCTCCTTTTTGTATCTCTCGCAGGGCCTACCTAGTACAGTGGCTAACACTCAATTGCTGTTAATACACATTTTTTAATTGAATAGAGTGATTTTGTCCCTCAGTTCTTCGTTGCTCTAAGATAGTGTATTGATGAACTATACACTAAGTTGATGGAAAATTAGTGTAACTTTTATGCCAGCAAAACATCAGCAGACAATAACAGCACATCCTAACTCTATGTCTAGATCTGTGGGCCTGAAATGTTCCCTAAATTGCAGCACTGGCATCATCAGTGCGTTAGGATAACTCAATTTAATCACTTCACTGAACAGCTGGAGAACTGCCTGGATGTGCCCACAGTCCTGTGGCCATGGTGATTTGGCCAGATTTCAGTTCCCCGAGCATAGCTTCAACCTGAACACAGGTGAAGCCTTTCCAAGTGATCCAAATGGCTTGGGAACGCAGCTGAGATGACTCACAGCCATGATCATGAGAAAGCAGAGGGCTCTTGTGTTCACTGAGAAATAGGCCTGGAATAACATATTCCTGGATATCTGGACAACTCTTGTGGTCAACCCCTCCAAGCACAGGAGAGCTAAGTGATCAATCATCCCACGCAGTCAACAATGATGGTGCAAATCCTCAACCACCATAGCAATGCAAGGGCTACTCGACTCATTTGTGAATAGTGCTGTTCTGCTGCTTTAACACCAGCTAACACGTTGGGATGAAGCACAGTTTTAATATAAAAACTGAAGTGTCAATGGTAAGGAACTTTATATTTTATATTTATGAAATTACTCGCAGGGATTTCCAGCAGGCTGGAAACCCCAATTCCAGCAGTGCCTTTTTCTAGCTGGCTGTAAAGTGGCTCAACAACAGGACCTAAATTAAGACAAAATAAAGCAGACTAGGGTTTACAATCTTTTTAGAGTAAACACCCCATGAACTGTATAGTTTTATCTGGGATTTAGTGACTTCAGGATCATTTATGCAAAGACTTAAAGCACAATTGAAAGTTTCAAACTCACATTTCATACTGAACCAGTTCAACAAACACTAATGAAGGCTTACTATATGTCAAGCAGTGGAGTTGGGCACCAAGACATAATGATGAACACATGAATAGGGTGTTGTTATTAAAAGTATGTCACCCTTGTTGAATGTTGCAGAGGTTTATCTTCCATTGATTCCGCAATCAGGATACTACTTCTCCAACTCCAGAAAACAGGCTCTTCATGAACTAATGAAATTTTCAGGTTCAAAAACATTTTGAAATAAAGACACAACTCAGAATTAATCTCAATGAATATGATTCTTAAGCATCTATAGTAATATCATTGACAATCAGCCATTGTTGATAAGCCTATGCCAGAGACCTTGAACCAAGAAAGAAGAGAAAAAAGCCAATTGACTGCAGGATCTGGATATGGTTTCATTCATTCATCCATTTCTTTATAAATGTGTTTATTCAACATATTTATTGAGTCTTTATTATGAGTGTATCCTGTTCTAGGCATTGGAATACGACAATGAACAAAATGGATAAAGTCTTCCTCTCTTTGAGCTTACGTTAGAGAGAGGCAGAAAATAAACAGGGAAGCAAATAAAAATACATAATTTCACTAAGACCGAGTGCTATAAAGATAAAGTAGTATAATGTAATAGAAACTGATGGATGGAGTGACAGACGAAATAGATGGTGAACATGTCAGCAGGCTATATTTTGGCAGAAAGAAAACACATGCACATTATAAGGTTACATTTAGTTTTCATTTTAATTAGCAAAATGTCAAGAATATTGCTGAAGCAAGGGGGCCACAGAAAGAAGGAACAGATCCAACATGTCTCAGCTCAACTCCCCAAGACCCCCAAATCTCCAAAGTGATGTCGCAGCTGCCTCTGATACTGTTCATGTAAGGAAAACACAGTATTTTCTGCAGAGCAAATTCAGGGTGTAGTAAAATAATAATTAGCTTCTGAGATGCAAAATAGGATAATGTGCCAAAATAACAGCCTTGCCAGACATATTATTGCATTGACACAAGATTTTCCAGATCATTTGATTCTTTCCTTCAGTATACCGAGAATTGAGTCTGGAGGATTTAGATCATAGAGTTCTACCACGGTGTGGAAGAGATGTCCATCTTCCTCTCACAGCTATGCCATCTCTATGGTAGACAGAGGATTTGTCACAAAGGAAGTAAAAGAAAATTTATCCTTTTCTGGACACAAAATTGATGAAAAATAGAGAGAAGAGAAGAAAAAAGACAAGTAAACATGTGCTTCCAAATTTTTCCCATCTTGGCTTCCTCCGGGAAAGGAAGTGATATGTTACATAAGTGCAGTACCAATGAGATAGTTACTCCTAACTGAGATTTGAAAAGGGACCACTTAGTACAGAATCCAATCTGAGGCACAGCTACTCAAAGTAACCTTAGCAATACTGCGTGGTTAGGAAAGAAGCTTGAGATGTAGCATTCCCGAGCCACCTGTATTTCCCTGTGGCTTAGACTTAGAATGAAATTCAGTACCCAACCATAAAGCCCACCACAGCAAAGCGTAAGGACTCCACAGCTAAGGAGACCCCCAGAACAGCAGGCCAGATGGAGGAACTGTTAGAAACTTGGTGGTTGACCTAAAGCAGCCAGAGTCCACATAGATAGCATTTTCTGAGTCAAAAGAACAGCTCCTAGATTCATATGCTGCAGATCTCAGCTCTGAAAGCCGGGAGAGAATTAAGCAATCAATGACCATGACCTTGGAGCCCAGAAGACATCACACCCAAAGACCTCCAAATCTTCTCCTCTGTCTCAGGGCTGCACAAGCATAAGCAACACGCACCTTCCCGCTCACATCAAATCAATGTTAGAGACGGGGCCAGAGGAGACAGAAACTCCCTGAGACTCTGAATATCTTTATTCATGGGAAAGACTGAATATAAGCTAAAGGGATTGTTTAAATTGTCAGGTTGGACTAATTTTAAAACAAACTGGAAATTTAATTAAGTTTTCCCACAAACCAGCAGGCAGGAGCTCCGGGAGGAGGCAGGCTATAGACAAAAGGAAGGTGCTATGTTGGTCTGTACATGTAAGTTGTCATGTGGGTTAAATCCTGAACTCTGCCACACAAGCCACACATTTCGCCCAACCTCTCTCTCTGATTACCTGTGGGGCCGATGTACTGGGGTTGGAGAAAGAGCTGCTGCCAGAGACCTGAGTCCAAAGATGCAGAACTGACATAATTCTCTGCAGGGCAGTCGATCACTCTATTCAGAATTAAATTAAGTTCCTTCTAAATAGATAAGGCAGGAACTACTTTCTGAGGCCTAGCTGTTTAATGGGTGTTGAAAATTTTTTCCAGAGATCAGAAAGTCAGAACCTTGGCAATGCAAGACACATCCTCAAAGAGACGGTGCCTTCTAGAAAATACAGTCGTAGATTCGGAAATGCTTGTTTATGAGAAAAAAAGATGGAAATAATCTAAGCTCCCATAACAAGTATCTCTTTTCATAAATTTGTACCCCAAATTGCTTTAGTTTCTTAGTTTTAAAAGATCACAAATGAATTCAAGATGTAAATCAGAAACATGCTCTTAAACATCAAACCCTGTTTTTTTCCTAAAAGGAATTTAAATGTCGTAATGAATAGGGGTTACTGATGTAAGTGTAATTTTAAGAAATCTCCTGACTTTATAAAAGTCTAAATATGAGATAAAATTAGATGAATATACCTATTTTTAAGCAAAATATGAAAACAAGATAAAATGAAGATTTTCTAAAACTAAGAGATTATTCCTCCGAAGAGGAGGGGGAAAAAAACAGATTCATTGAAAACATTTAAAAGTATTTATTTCCGTTTATACTTTTTTTAAAGTTGTATAAAATAGATCTCTGCTAAAATAATTGAAAATTAATTTGCTGACAAAGATGCAGCTTAGAAAGAAAAGAAAAAAAAGACATAACCATTGTCTCTTTACTATGTCTGCCTAGTTTTAAAAAAAAAAAGGTCTGTATTGTTCTTCTAACACCTTTTTATAACTAGCTTTAATGTGATATTATGTTACATCTTCTTAAATGAAATAATATATCCATCTTTTATTCCGCAAATCAATCAGGTAGTTTATACTTTAAAATTCAAATTTTCCTTTGTGGAGATTCCCAGTGAATTCCTAAGAACACTAGGGAGAGTGAGAAAGCGTGATTTGTTGTTAAATCAGTCACTTGAAAGAGCTCCCAGCTTAAGTTTTTAAAACGCCCTCTCACCCAGCAGAACTTTCCATACTTGCTAAATCTTCTAACCTCTGGTAACCTTTCATCCTTAGAGGTGAGGAGGTGACCGATCACTCACACGTTCCCAAAAGAGCCCCTGGTCCTACTTGCCTATAATAACGTTTTAATATTGAACTTAATCTTCTTGCTCACAAATTACAAGCCTATAACCATTACCTCAAGAGTGGCACCAGGAAACAAGAGTGCATTATTAACTACACCATCATCCCTTAATATTTCCAATTTACTCCTTTCATGCCAGGCCTTTCCAAGAGGGCTCATATATTCTTAAATTCCAGGAACACAGGAGCTAAGAAAAGCTTTGTTGTGTAGCAGAGAGCTCCAGATCTGGCATTCACGGGGAAGGGGAAGTCAAATGAGGCCATCCATTAACAGGTCAGTCCGGAATCATTATGAAACCCCTCGCCTTTTCAAATGACCGATGGGCCTCTCGTCCTTTCTTGGGCCTGGGCCGCTCAGACTACAGGCTGTTTGCGTTCAGTCAACACTTCAATTTTATAGGCCTGTGGAGCCAAAGATTACAAGACTTTTGAACTCCAGGCTGCCTTCTGTCTGGCTACACCCTCTGTTGCCGGAGCCCAAATCTTTTTTAACAACTCTACAAAAACAAGCAAGTAAGTTCTGTTAATCCTCTCCTTTCGACCTGGAGGTAATTACGTATTTTGAATCAACCAGGGAGGAAGCAAAATGACCAGTACCAAAGTTTGGCACTATTTAGGGAAGGATCGAACTGTGCATCAAAGGGAATGATCAGGACTGACTTGAGTCCCTTACAGACGTCCTGCTGTTCTTTCACAGGAAGTTACATACAATGCTAGGCTAGATTTTTTAAGGAGAATAAGAAATGTATAAATTAAAATAAATGAAAAATGGAAAGAAAAAATCAGGGAGATATTTTAAGAGGCTCAAAATATATCAGAGCATCCAGTGGTCTGTCTTTCTCTGGGTAACTGCACACCTGGTTTCTCCATTCATAACGGCATGCACCTCTTCTTTTTTTCTTAATTCATGTTGTTAACGTGCTTCATTTTATTAACAGCTTTGGAATTTTGTCAGGTGATTCATACTAAATTAAGAACATGATGGTCTTTTTAGTTACTTAAAATAAAATAATAAACACTTAGTACAGGAAAATTCATAGCACTCCTTCCAAAATCTGACTTTTAAAACTATATTTTGGGCCCGCCCGGTGGCACAAGCGGTTAAGTGCAACGCGTTCCGCTGCGGCGGCCCGGAGTTCTGCACAGATGCACTGCTTGTCGAGCCATGCTGTGGCGGCATCCCATATAAAGTAGAGGAAGATGGGCATGGATGTTAGCTCAGGGCCAATCTTCTTCAGCAAAAAAAAAAAAAAGAGGAGGATTGGCATTAGATGCTAGCTCAGGGCTGGTCTTCCCCACCAAAAAAAAAAAAGAAAAAACCTATATTTTATCTCTAACCTAAATTATTATATATAATAATATATAACAAGCAAAAGGTCCATAGAGAGAGGAAAGGAATTCTTTTCATTCCTATCAACAAATATTTTGCTATAAAATGTGTCAGTGGTCAACTCTGCACTAACCTGGCATCTTTTCAAACAAATCTGTAGTTTTTCTATAAAGATTCTATGTGGATGTGCCAACTATACACTTCTTGGAACATAAACTTCATAAATTGTAGAAGGGCCACCACTATCACCATGAGAACAGGGAGTTCCCAGTTTGCTAACAGGTTGTGTTTCAAAATCTCATTTTTTCAGTATTTGGAATTCAGAATGCCTTTTCCCATAGAAATATTGTGACTATCCCATACAAATGGGTCTGCCTAACAGCTCCTCATTCGTGATCCTCCATGCCCTGCCCCTCTGACTTAGCTCACACAGCTCCGTCCTCCTGGGAAGCCCTTTACCCCTCCTCTCCCTCACATCCAAAGCCAACTCATGTCCTCGACAACCAGCTCAAATGCTTCTCCACCAAGATTCTCAGCAGATGGAACTGATCACTAGATCCACAGAACCAAAGTGCTCTCCACGGCCCTTCCATAGTGGACATTGTGGTTATTTCCCCACAATATCTGTTCCACCCGCTCCAGCCTCTGGTAACAACCATAGGGTTTTGGTGATATTAAGCCCACCACTATTTCCTGGAGCAGGGTCTATGCCAATGAGAATAATCCCATCTCTCTTGACCTAGATGTTGGTCGTGGTAATTCAGTCCTCATGCAATAGGTACTTGGCATGTTCCTGGCCACATGGAGGCGTGGTCCAATGAGCACAAATCTTAGGACTTTTGACTGATGGTTGTGCGAGGGGACATTCTCTTTCTGGATTTGAAAGTTAGGGATTATATGGCTCATGTTGCTGTGGGCAGACATTTTGTTCCCATGAAGGAAGCCAACATGAAGTTGACACCCAGAGGACGGCAGAACTGAGGGATTCATAGAGAAATTGAGCCAGAATTTTGATAGAGCAAGCTTCCTAAGCCTGACCTACCTCTGAACTTTCCAATTACACAAGCCAATCAGTCCCTGTCATCATTCAAGCCACTTTGAGCTGGGTTTTGTTAACTCCAATGAAAGCGTCCTACTTATACAGCCCTTATCTCTTTCTACCTCATACAATATTTTTCTGTACTAGTTTTATATTCCCTATTGTACCTATTAACTTTCTGAGACCAAAGATATCAAAGATATCTTTGTATCTCCCCAAGATGCCTAGCATATACATATATATACATATACATAACTGCTGATTGAATTGAGCCCACTAACTCAGTATTTCTCAAGTGAGTGCCAGTTATGCAGGATGTTAAAACATTTTATGGAGGGAAATATTTCTATCTTTAAACAGAATTGACAAACCATGGATTTTAAAATCAGGGAATGATTTCTTTACTATAGGATTTCTTAAAGTCCTCAATATACTATGCTAATGTGCATTGTGACAAAAAGTGGGGTTTAACATATAACCTTTGTCAAACTTATTTGACTCCTTATCTCTTTCCTACTGAGCATCTTGAAGAACCAGCATTACAAAGAACATATTTGGGAAAATGCTATTATATGTCTTAATGTACCTAAACTATGCTAAGAACTCCAACTTGATGGGCTTGGAGAAATAGGAAGAAAAAGGAAAATGAAATTTCTCCTCAATTCCTGAGGTCAAGACCAGCCCAGGGAACTTGTCTTTGGCACCTCCCCCACACCCCCCCCCAACCGCATGTACTGTTTACACCTCTCCTCTAAGTCTTCTCCCCAAAAACTCATCCCCTTCATGCTGATCTACAACCCCTAGCTGCACTCATTAAGTTCTGATCTTTCAATCAAAGTGCTCCTTTCCTTTGCCCCTACTCATAATAAAAATCCCCTTTCCCTCCAAACAGTTGAGATGCCAGAGGAAAGCAATCTGACTGAATTGTGTCACCTTATGTGCGAAAAGCCAGCCAATACTTCAAATCTCCAATTCCTAAAGATATTATGCTTTTTTTATATTTCTATTACCACTATCCCCTCAAAAATGTCTCCAAGTAGCAGAGAATATATGTCAGCATTACAAATGGAAGCATAGGGCAAACATTTTTTAAGAATGTTCATATTTAAATGAGATCATTCTACAGAAGACTTTTGACCTTTGCTGTAGAAATAAGAGGCATTTTGTTTATCAGGATCATCATCACTATTGTTAGTTTTAATAACAGTAATTTTTAATAGCCACTGGTGGTTACCAGATGCAGGGGGTGGAGTGGACGAAACAGGTAGAGGTGGTGAAGAGGGACAAACTTCCAGGCATAAGACACGTGAGTCCTGGGGATGTAAGGTACAGCGTGGTGACAATAGTTAACAATACTGTACTGTATATTGGAAAGTTGCTAAGAGAGTAAATCTTAAAAGTTTTTCCAGTGTAAGCTTAAAAAATTGTAACAATGCGTGGTGACAGATATTAACTAAATTTATTCTGGTAATCATTTCACAATAAATATGTATATCAAATGATTATGTTGTATACCTAAAACTAATACAATGTTATATGTCAATTACATCTCAATAAAAAGTAATAAGAGGGCCTGCCCAGTGGTGTAGTGGTTAAGTTCACGTGCTCTGCTTCGGTGGCCCAGGGTTCACGGGTTGGATCCTGGGCATGGCCCTACACACCAGTTGTTGAGCCACGCTGTGGCGGCGTCCCACATATAAAGTAGAGGAGGATGGGCACGGATGTGAGCCCAGGGCCAGTCTTCCTCAGCAAAAAGAGGAGGATTGGCAACAGATGTCAGCTCAGGGCTGATCTTCCTCACAAATAATAATAATAACGATAATAATAATAGTAATTTTTATGCTATTCCCATCTAGTAAGCATTGTTTTGCTAATTACCTCCATCATAAGTAATATTTTCTGGGGGATATTCTGTCCCAAACAGTCTTCTAAGGCTGCTCTATTTCTACATCAGTTAGCACTTGTTGCAAAGCAAACCACTCCAAACTGAATGGCTTAAGCTTCTCATGAACCAGGGTCCTTCTGACCCACCTACTCCAGCGCCATCCTTGTAGGCTTTCTAAGTCTAGGCCTCTGTCCCACAAGCCCAGCCCTCCCGTGTCCCGGGAGCTGCCTCAGACCCTAGCCACGCACGGTGTGCTCAGGTACAGCCGCTGAGTGTTGGCTTTGATGCTGGAAGCCATGCAGCCACCAGAGACTGCCCTGCCCCAGTGGACACGGGAGCAACAGTGAGGAACTTGGAAAACCCGGGCATACGGGCACTTCCTCGTTAGATCGCCATCCACAGTCAGCAGCGTAACATCGGAGAGTATTTCGTGGTGGATTTTTATGCACCAACATATATTGAAAGTAAAACGGAACGTTTTTCTCAAAACATTGATGTGATTAGACCTAATATTGTAAAACATCTGCTAACCCAGGAAGTCAAAGAGTATGAAGGGATTTTCCCTGTTCCACTTGAAGGAAAACTATATCCCAAGAGGAAGAAGTAAAAAGATTCAATAGATTGCATCTTTATTTTTAATTCTTTCACTCATGAGCGTCATATTAATCCAGTTTCCAAACTTGACCTTTACACATTTAGAAATGTGTTGCAGGTGCCATTTGATTTTTTGAAGGTACTTTTAGCTTTGGATCCCCTTTGCTGTGAGCAGGAGGTGAAACCGCTCACTTAGAGCTGCTCTGCAATCCATGGCGCCAGCGTATCCCCTTCACTGATTACATTTCTTTGCCAATGAAGACTTTTTGTATTACAACAGTAGCTTCACAAGCTTTATGCCAGGCAACAATATCAATAACACCATTTCGTGGAACAAAATGTATTAAAACTGCCTTAGATTGCTAGCTAATCATTCAGACTGTTTAAGCATGCAAAAACAGATTTTTTAAAAAAATTACTGTAGTACGTAAGACTTTTGATCCAGCTAGTAAATGTGATACTTTAAACAGACAAACCAAAAAATGAATAATCAGTGGCATACAGGACCAATGATTTGTTATTTCTCACAGTTCTTCTGGTCTGGGTCAACTTGACATGGACTGAGAGGTCTAAGATGGCTTCACTCCCGTATCTGAGGCCTCAGCCAGGGGAGCTGAGATGGTTGGCCTCTCTCCCCATGGTTTCTCCTTCTCCAGGAAGTTAATTTAGGCTTCTTCAGAAAGTAGTCTCCAGGTTTGCAGCAGCAAGAGAGCAAGCCCCAATGTGCAAGTACTTTTCAAATACTTGCTGTGTCGTGTTTGCTAAGGTCTCATTGGGCAAAATAAGTCACACAGTTAAATTCAAATTCAATGTTAGAGAAATAAAATCTCCTGTTTGATGAGAGGAGTGGTCAAGTCACATTGCAAAGGGGCATTTGTGTAGAGATGGAAGCAACGGTCGCGGCCATCTTTGCGAACCATCTACTTGGTCCCCACTCTGGCCACAGTGAAAGCTGAGATGAGCAGTCCCGGCTGAGCTCTGAACAAATTGCTGACCCAAACAAGTGTGAGCAAATAAATGATTGCCATTTAGGCCACTCAATTTTCGGAACATTCGTTCTACTGCAAAAGCTAACTGAAACAACTTCTGAACCCAAATGGTAGATAAAAGTCTCAAAATGTTTTCAATTTCCAAAACTCATTGTATTTTTCTATGCTGAAGTATTTTAAAGTAAATAAAGACATCATGTGACTTCTCTCCACAATTTCTATTAGGCAGGATAGACAACAAAGGGCTGCTCACAAACGAAAGTATAAATTAGGTACTTGAAAATTGGGGCATGCCTCTCCTGCCCTTCTACAGCAACTCAGTGAAGAAAAGGAAGAGAGGCTGATGGAAAAACAAAACACATGTTTGATTTAGAAACATTGTAGAAGAAACTACCACGGGCCTCCATTCTTCATATGACATATTAAGGCCAAACCATAAGCAACGCATCTCCTTCTGAAAGCTCTCAGAATTCATAGAACAGATTGCAAGGCAAAGAAAAAGCAGGGAAATGAGAGAGGCTGGCAACTCTGGTCTGAGCTTGAATTTTAAAAAGAAACATTTCCTCTTCCCCCACCCACCATTACTCAAACTACATTTCCAAACTAGTCCTGCAACAGAATGTAGCAGAATAAGTGCCCATATAGAATTTAGGACATTTGGATTTTAGTTTTGCCATTAACCACCTGTTTGACCTCAAAGAAGTCATTTGAACCCTCTGGGTCTGTGCTTTCACAACTATCAATTGAAAAGGTCAGACTAAGTGACCTGCTAAAATGTTGCTCTTCTAGAAATTAAATGAAATAACTGATCCAACCTCATACCCCATATTGGAAGGCTGGGCAGTATAGCATGGTGGTCAAAAGCATGAACTTTGTTATCAGAAAGAACCAGTTTCAGAGCCAGCTCAGTAATTGACTAGCTGTAGAATCTTGGGTCTTGAATTCTCAGTTTCCTCATCTGTAAAATGAGAACAATAATTGTATTAGAATCTGCTAATTATGAGATAATGCATATCGTATGTTCAGCATGTGTCTGGCACATTAGGAAGTGCTCAGGAACTATGTCTTCTTGTTGTTGACAAGAACCTAAACTATGTCTGTTAATCCTGTCCATACTGTCATAAAACACACAGGTCAGGTCCCATGTTCCAGAAAGGAATCCTAAAGTTGCTCCCCTCACAATCACCTGAACCTCAGCTCTGCTTGCACGCCCCGGGGACAAAGCAGGAGTTGAACATCCAAAATCAACAGAACATTCTGGATCCACTGCTCTCCCTATTCAAGCGGTTTTACTTCCCTTTTTTTAGAACGCTTCATTTCAAGTTTGAGAAAGAAAAAGAGATTCAGGATCTGAGTTTAAAGGAAAGGGAAAAAAGCAGGCTGTACAGATAACTTTGGCTTTTTCCCCAATTTGTAGAGGAATTCCTAGACCCGGTTCCCAGAGTCAAGAATGCCTTCCAGGCATCTGCTTGAAACAAGATATTCAGTTTAACCAGTAATTCTGGTCTCTCGATTTTTTTCCTCTTGTGTACAAGATATCAAAGGAACAAATGATGCCTAAACCATCAAAATATTTCTATTTTTCACCTAAAAACAGCTATATCCATTCACAAAATGAGAAGTAATTGAGAGCATCTTTAGGCAGGAAAATCTGTGATTCAATTTTTAAGGGCGTCCATTGTAATTGCTAAAGATAATAACAAAACAACGATAACAATGTATGGAGAAGGAGAAATCTCATCACTATTCACCTTCATCTAAGCCAGTAGACCCAAGAAAGAATTCATAGCAAGGCAGGGCCAGGGCAGGAAAAAGAATGAATGCCCACATACCAAATGGATAAATAATTAAAAGTTATATAAAGAAATGAACAAAAGGGTAAATATATTCCATCATCCTGCTTTGACAACTAATACTTTCTTAATAACAAGGAAGGCCAGGTTCCAATTCAGTATTCTTGGACTCTGAGTTCCACACTGAAACATGGTGACATGGGAGAGCCCTCTCCTGACCCCTTCCCACCCCTTCTCCATCTCCCAGTTCCATCCAGCACCACGAGCAACCTCAAAGACGCAGTTGGGGATAATCCAGCCTGTACACCCAAGCAGTTCAAATCCTGCCTAAGCTGGCCCTTGGCAACCCCACTGGCCTAGAAGTGCATAATAGTCTGCGGTCAGGAGGACAAACCCAGGGCAGATGCCCACATGGGCACTGGAATCAGGTCTGGAGAGTTCATGGTGCCTGGGCACCCAGGATGTGGTCTCGCAAGAGAACGTGGACTTCAGATGGGTATATCCCCTTGGCCTCTCAGACTCCTTGCTCTGTATGTCCCATGGAAACCAGAACAGGACCCCTCAAGCATGGGGCTCAGGCCAGGGGCACCTCTTGCCTTGTACTAAGGGCAACAGTGAGTAGACCACAGCCTTCTCCTCAGAACCATCTCAGATCTCAGACCCAGCTGTTGCTCCGTCCTCACTCCTTCCAGACATATGGCCTCCATAGAAGTTCCCTGCATGTCAGCTTCTTTTAGGTGACACCTCCCCTCCCACAACCTTCTCCATAAATCACAAACAAATGTCAGGCAACCAGCTCCTTTCTAATGTCTCATTTCTGACATTATTCTTCAGTCTGAAACTGAAACCCAAGTTTCTCATTTTCTCTAAATTCAGAAAGCTTGTCTTTTCTTGACATTTTATCCTGCCCTAGGGTGATTCTACTCATTCATCGTCTATATCATGAGATATATATATCTCACACACACACAATGACTGTCTTAAAGTCATTACTTCTCCTTCACTTCCCATAAGATATCAGGACAACAATGCCCAGTTCCTTTTTTTAATTAATAATTACTCATACCCAACTTTGCCTCTTTATTCCTGGGCCCTGATTATTTCCTAATTTTTTTAGTGTCTGCTTTTCTTTGAAGTTATCCCTACCACCAGCCCTAAGACTGAAATCAGTTCAACCTGAACCACCAAACTTATCACTCTGACACCCCTTTCTCTGTGCCTAGTGAGTGCTCATCACCCCTCCACACAAAAGACTGTCAGAGAGCCTTCACAAAGGCAGCTGCCTTTGCCATTAGTCATTTTCTCTTCCTCATCCGCTCCCCACCTGCTTTCTCTCTTTCACTCATGTGAGTTGTCTCTTCTTTGTCCGTTTCTCTCATACTTCTGTGCGCTTTCTGGTACAACTTTCTCTCTTCTAAGCAAGTACCATCTTCTCAACCAGTATTCAAGAGCCTTCCTCGCAGGTAGTGTGAATTGTCACCAGGCCAAGGTATAGGGAACGCATGAGGCAGCAGCTGATTCTCTTTCAACCAGCCCTTTAACATCTCCTGCGCTAAGAAAGAGTGGGATGCAAGAGGGCCAGTTCTAGAAAGAGTGGGGTGAAAAACAGGCCAGCTTCATGGGTTTGCGTCTCGTTTTTCACGGGCTATGCATTTGGTTTAATGTTCTGATGTCACCTTCTTAAAGTTCTTAATAATTTTATCTTTGAACCTTTCTTTTAAGTGAAGTCCAACGGGAAATTGGGCATGGGGGTGAGCAGAAGAAATCCATGCACTACGCCTGTCCACCATTCATCACCACTCCATTCGCATAATGCATTTGCAGTGCCCCGTGAGCACAGATGTCCTGCACATCTACAATGTTTGGGAGTTCAGCGAGACTGCAAGCAAGTACAAGGTAAGTGTGTTACACCTACCTGGCTGCAAAAGTGGGGGTGCTGACCACCCCTAGGGGCCACACTTTCCACTCCACCCAGAACTTGCTACAAAGGCAGAAAGAAGGCAATGGTGTTCTAAGAAATCCAAATAACCAAGGAACCCTGTCATACCTTTTGTTATTCCCAGTACATCTCTGCATTAGCCAACGACTTACCCTGAAAATGATGACATAGAAAAACGGGCAAGATGGGGCAACCCATAGTTCCTCTTCCTTTCAGTCCCTCCATACTCATCAGTAAGCAAAAGGTGGAGTGTTGGTAGACGTTGTATATCAAGAAATAAAAGCAGGGGGGCCGGCCCCCTGGCTTAGCGGTTAAGCGCGCGCTCCGCTACCAGCGGCCCGGGTTCGGATCCCGGGCGCGCACAGACGCACTGCTTCTCCGGCCATGCTGAGGCGGCATCCCACATACAGCAACTAGAAGGATGTGCAGCTATGACATACAACTATCTACTGGGGCTTTGGGGAGAAAAAGAGACAAAGAAAGGAGGAGGATTGGCAATAGATGTTAGCTCAGGGCCAGTCTTCCTCAGCAAAAAAAGGAGGATTGGCATGGATGTTAGCTCAGGGCTGATCTTCCTCACAAAAATAAAAAACAATTATAAAAAAGAAATTATAAAAAAAAAAAGAAAGAAAAGCAGTTGAGTTAGTTTTGTGCAGCATTTCCTCTGTTCTGCTAGGACCAAAATACATATGCATGTATGAACTACCAAAATGAAGTGCATAATTTTGGTGATTCCACATACAGCTAAAATGCTCTTACGTTTGTATTTAAAACCGACATTGTACAATATAAAGATCAACAGTAAAATTCATGCTAATAATTTTAAATGTTGTCTCTTTACTTAGAATTCCATTAGATGGCAAATTTAAAACACTGTGACAAGTTGACAGAGAAGCTGCAGAAGGAAGGAAAAAGCTTTATATTTTAGTACCTTTAACTGTATCTTTTTTCCTGCTGTTTGAACAAGAGGCCCCATATTTTCTTTTTGGATTGGGCTATGCAAGTTATGTATCCACCCCTGGTGAACAATGAAAAGAGACTGAGTGAGACAGAGGCTGGGCTGGAAGGGGTCAGAGCTGGGCCACAGCCCAGCAGGATGCAGCCATTTGTCTAAATGCCCTCTTTGACACCAGAATCCCATACTCAAACACCTCCAGTGGTGTCCTATCTCATTCAGAGTTAAAGCCAACATTCTCACTATGGCTCTATCCCACCGACACTCCCCTTGCCCACCTCTCTGACCTCATTGCCCACAACTCACCAGCTCTCTCAGCTCCAGTCAGGCTATCCCATTTGCATTCTCCCACCTTCCAGGAATTCTCCCACCCCAGGGCCTTTGCACATGCCATCATCTTCCGTAGAATGCTTTGCCCCCCAGGTATCTGGAGCACCCACTTCCTCACATCCTCAGGCATCTCATCAAATGGCACTGTACCAGAGAAGCCTTCCCTGACCACCTCATGTAAACAAACAATACTTCACTCACCTTGCTTTATTTTCTTCCATAGAACCTCTCACCATTGGACCTATCATATATGCATGTATTTCTTTATTTAAATTTTTGGTCTCCTCCACTAGAATGTAAGTTCCATGAGGGTAAAAACAGTCTGTTTTTTCACTGCTCTATACTCAAACTAAAACAGATAAATATTTGTTGAATGAATGAAGCTAATACACTTTCTAAAGTATGAAGTCGCTTAGACTGAGACAAGAAAAGCTTCTTTAATGTGGAGGCATAAAGCCGGATGAGCTTTCACGTTACAAAATAATCTCTAACTTGGATCCACAAATGGTGCCTGATGTCGAAAGTCAGCAAGCATTCTGTTTAGGGAAAACCACCCAACCAAGGCGCCAAGGAGCCTGCGGCTGGGAGAGGGGAAACGGACTCTGCCTTCAACGAGCTGTGCAATCGTGAGCACTAACTAAAAGGCTCTAAAGCCTCAAGTCTCTTAGCTCAAGTCAACATGATTAATAATACCCGCCCTCCTTATCTCACAGGTTGTGTGTAATAAACGAGATAATAAACGTAAACGTCTTTTTGCAAAGTTGAAATGGTAAAGAAATGCTAGCGAATGGTATTTGCCCTGCTACTTAAGCCAACAGTGGGACGAGAAGGGGGCCTGGTGGAGGGGATAACAAGGCTGTGGGGCCCTTCAGCCAAGACTGGTATTTAGCGAGACCGGAATGAAAGAAGCAACGCAGAGCAGCAGACGCCGGGTCCTTGCTGATCTTCCACAGGGCGACCCCCATACATCTCCCATTTGACATGAATGTCACTGAGCCCAATTAGAATTAGCCTTTCACATAACACTCAAATTCCTGGACTTCCGAGAACAGCCATATAAGGGAGGAACAGACAGTGCAGATAAGGGGAGAGGAATGGAGAGGCAAAAGGTTACAGAAAAAAAATAGAGATTTTTACATTCCCCCACACAAAGGACGGGATGTTTCAACAAATCCTATAATTTGGAAAACATTTAACTAGAGAATGTTTCAGGCCGTTCTCTTTCCCAGCATTTCTGTGTGGAGTGGGTTTTTTTTTAAATTCATTTGTTTTTACTTCCAGACTTTATTTTTATTTGTTCAGTTTATTTGTTTTGTTTTCACTCATTTGCTTAATTTTTCATTTCCTTTTGCTGCACTCACCATGCAAGCTGATATATCCCCAGCACCAAAGTCGCTGCTCTCCGTGTCCCCAACTTAGTCGGCTTTGACACAGAGCAGAATTCTTCACGTCAAGGCTCTCGCCTCCGCGAGAATGTATTTTTAAAATTCATTTGCATGCTAACAATGCTCCTGCAAAGATGGTGAGACATAGAAAATCAAATTGTGCATGATTCTTAATCAGGAAACTGAAGCCTTTTTTAAGGGCACCCTTAGATGTTTAAATGAACCTTTTTGGTAATTTCAGGGCTCCAGATAACCTAAGTAGAACATTTTTTAAATTAAAAAAATGCTTTGACATGTACCAAAGAAAGGAGGTAGAAGTGGCTGTCAAAAGTGGGCAGCCTGACAGCGCTCCTGAGAGGGAAACCCTGCACTCTATTTTTAAACCAACCTGTGTAATTTACGAGAGAAGTCACCATGTCTCCTGATAAAGCTTTTGGGGGCGGCTGGTGGAGAAGTTTCCAATGCTGGAAACGGCAGTGCCGCCCACGCTGGGAAGAAGGAGCCTTGAGATTCTGCCTTTTTGCAGGACCGAAAAAGAAACACCCCAAAGTGTACATTTCCTGAGTAAAGTGAAAGCAGCCTCTAAGAGAGAACATAGAGAAGCCCCCAGACTTTCAAACATTGGTGTGAACACCACCTCATCAGTGTTGGTAACAAGCAAGAGATGTGAGGGATGTAGAATTCAAGTGAGTCACATGGAGAAAAATTGGTAGTGGGTCATGAATAAATGTGGCTGTTTAACAAAATTCCAGCGAGAAAGATGGAGCAAATGTGATGGATTTCGAATAGTAGTGCCTCCAATACTCCAATCACTGGTTCTCAGAGAAATGTGAGGAGGGAGATTCATCTCCACTGGGAGGATACAAAATAATTTAGAGGGATTATGGAACCCCACCTCCCAACTTTCTAGTTGAGTGTGTAATCTTAGTTATTTAACCTCTCTGAACCTTACTTTTCCTCATCTATAAAATGGGACTGATAACATTGTACCTTGCAGGGTTGCTGTTAGGATTAAATAACAACACAGAGCAAATGGCACTTAATAAGACCACAGAGAAGGGCACATCCTAAGCATCTGTCAGACCTTCAATTTATCGAAAGGGCACTTAGTATGAAAAACCAGACGGGGTTTTCTAAGGGGCACCATACCTATTCTTCTTGGCAATTAAATAAATGGCCCAGTTGCCTCCTTCATCTTCTGTTGAGACCAGTGCCTGGTCTTGACTTAAGATCTGACTAAGACCAGCCAGTACCCCCTCCGCTCTCGTCCCAACACCCACTCTTCCCCCCGCTCCCCGCACCCCACCCCCAACGCACACTCCCCAGGCCACAGCCAAGAGCACACACTGTGTCAGTGCCCGTCCCTGGCGACCGACCCTGACACAGGCCCCCAAAGGGCAGTTGTTTGACTGAATGAAACCTCTTATTAAAAATTAATTTCTGTCAAACCCGATTACATATGAACACAGCCTCATTGTGATCGCTACTGCGATTTCTGGAAACAAACATAGGCTCTACTGTTGCCAAAAGCAAGGGGCAGTTTAGGACAATTCTGAGTCTTGATCTATGAACTGGAGACACAGCCAGCAGATTCCCTGAGGCTCACAAAGGCATTTTTCCCCCCCGGGGCACTGTGATCTGCCCTACCCTCCTCCTCCCGCTCCTCCCTGCCCCACACTCGCTCCCCTACTCCCTGGGGCATATCCGTGGAGATGAGAAAACATACTCCTTAATGCAGACAGACAGACAGACACACACACACACACACACACACACACATGCACCCCTGATCCAGATTCTACCACTTCTAATGGTGTGTCTCCCCTTTGAGAGCTTAGGGTCTCTCCTCTATAAACAACGATGATAATACCACCACCTAACTCACAGGAACGCAACTGAGTTTTGTATGTTGATTGTGTATCCTGGAACTTTACCATATTCATTTATGATGGGAGGATTAAATAAAACAATATACGTAAAGTCCCTGGAATATAGAGAGCAGGCCCTCAATAAACACCCATCCCATCTCCCACCACCTCCCTGCCCTGTGCATTCCTGTGCTGGGATATCATCTTCTGCAATGTTTCTTCTGAACTTAGGGCACAAAATTGGGGACTGTCACTCCCTTGATAGCAATGCATTGAAGAGAACAGAAATCTAAGGTTAAAATACTCTAGACCAGATTTATCCATCACACATATCTCTGATAAAATTTGATTTTTCTCCTCTGCATTAATTGTTTCTTCTATTTCCATCTCATGAGATCAAGGAGAAGAAAGAATCAGAGGGAGAAAATTTATCGGGTCCTCCTCTTCTCCCTACTTTTTATATCTTCAATATTTTTTCCATCAACAACTTTGACCTGGCATTGTTTGATCTTCTAATGTGGTAGAGAGAACCCCAACTTCTACAATGGGTGCTACCCTACTGGCTGAATTAAAAGGGTAACAATGTCCAAGGAGATAAGGGTGGCAAATCTGAAAGAGGGCAAGCAAGCAAAATGAATCACATATAAAATGTGCGAGGTCATTGACCCAGTCATTCCACTTCCAGGAATTTATCCAAAGGAAATAATTAAGCAAGCATAAACCAATGATTTTCATTATAGTATTGCTAATCACAGTGAAAAACTGTAAACAAGCTAATGTTCCTCAAAAGGAGGTTGATCATATAAATTATTATGCATTCATACAATTGAATATGATGTAATAAAAAATTTATTTAAAAGATGAAATGAAGTTATGTTTAGTGAAATGGAAAGAAGTTCTCTATACACTGTTGAAGTTGAAAAAAGCTGGTTACAGGAAAATATGTGAATATAACCCTGTTTATGTAAGAATACAAAAATCTCTTATGTATATTTATATAAGCATTTTTAAAACCCAAAGTATGCTTTGTCAAACTTTTGAGTGGTTGTCTCTGGTGGGAGGATTATAAGAGTATTTTTTAAAAATATTTTATAAACCTAGGCACAGTTGGAAATTTGTAATTTGAGCCTGCACACATGTATAATCACTCAAACAAAAATTTTTTTTTTAAGGGTACTATAAGATTTAACCTTTCTCATCTGGAAAATAAAAGAATTGAGAGTATGCACCAAATAACAGAGTTTCAAAATGCACAAAGCAAAAATTGACAGAATTAAAGGGAGAGAGAGACAATTCAACCATCAAGTCACAAATTTAAACATGCCTCTCTCAGCAAATAACAGACATACTAGACAAAATGTCAGAAAAAATATAGAAGATCTAAACACCATCAACTACCTTGAACTAGTTGATATTCATAGAACACTATATCCAACAACTGCAGAATACATATTCTCTTAAGTGTACATGGTATATTCACCAAGAAAAATCATATGCTAAGCCATAAAACAAGTCTAGTTGTTTTTTTTGTTTTTTGGTTTTTTTTGTGAGGAAGATCAGCCCTGAGCTAACACCCATGCCAATCCTCCTCTTTTTGCCAAGGAAGACTGGCCTTGAGATAACATCCATGCCCATCTTCCTCCGCTTTGTATGGAACGCCGCCACAGCGTGGTTTCACAAGTGGTACATTGGTTCGCGCCCAGGATCTGAACCCTGCTGCCAGCAGCAGAGCGCACTCAGTTAACCGCTACACCACGGGGCTGGGTCCAAAGTCTAGTTTTTTTTGAGGGTTGAAATTATACAAAGTATGTTCTCTGACCACAGTGAAGGTAAACTAGAAAGCAATAACAAACTATCTAGAAAAATTCCAAATGTTTGGAAATCAAGTAACACACTTCTAAATAATCAATACGTCCAAAAAATTTTACAGGGGAAATTAGAAAATATTTTGAGCTGAATAATAATGAAAATAGAAGTTATCAAACTTTGTGGGATGCAGCTAAAGCAATAATTAGAGGGAAATTTATAGCTTTGAATGTTTATATAAAAAAAGGTCTAAAATCAGTGATCTAAAGTTCCCACATTAGAAGCTGGAAAAAGAAGAAAGTAAATCCAAAATAAGTAGAAGGAAGGAAATGATTCAAATAAGAGCAGAAATCAAAGAAATGGTAAACAGACAAACAAAAGGGAAAATTAACGTAAGAGAAAGTTTGGATAAAAATCTTTGAAGTCACTTTTTTTCAACAAGTTCTGTAATTTTAAGTGTGTTTAGGATATCAGATTCCCAAAGAATTTGTTCTTATCTCTGTTGGGGTGACTTGTCATTCTATTTAGCAAACACTCATTGATCTGCATGTTTCTCCCAGGCTAACCTTATATAAGACTTATTATACACTGCTTATACCTCCAGAACATAAACAAGTATGTATTACCTATTTAAAGAAATGCAGTGACCTAGACCCTTTACAAACACTCACATTATAAATATTTATTAAGGATCTACAAAGTGCATAACACTGTGCTCTATGCATTTCATTAGTTAGTATGCACAACATTCCTATTTGTTCGTGCAGTCTACAAATATTTATTGAGTGTCTGGTATGTACCAGGCACTATTCTAGGTAATGAGTTAACAAGAGTACTTATAAGCTACGTATTATTGCTCCCATTTTACATTACAGGAAACTGTGTTTCAGAGAAGCTAAGTAAGTGGCTCAGAATCAAAGAGTATTGGTTGAGCAAAGATTTTCAACCCATCACAAAGTCTAATTTTTAACTGTACTACATGAAAAGACATGAAGACACAAAGATGAAGGGACACAGTTGACCAACATTTATAATAGAATATGAGGTACTGTACAATAGAGATAAAGACAAATTGCCATGGGAGCATGTTAAAATCAACTCCTAAGTCTGCTTAAGGAATTCAGAAAGCTTCCCAGAGGAGGTGGCATTTGAGCCAAGACTGGAAGGAAGAGGAAAAGTTTGCCAAGAAGGCTGGCAAACACATTACATTTAAGCGGCACAATAACCCTGGAAGGGTTACCGTTCTGGCTGTTTTCACAGATGACAAGACTGAAGTCAAGATTACTGGAAGGGCTGGCTCAGGATCAGACAGTCACTGTGGTGCATGCCAGGGTCTGTACCAAGCATTTCACAGCCTTTGGTCTCATGACAACGCTGTGGTTTAGACCACCTCACCATTAACATTATTGCCACTGGGTCTTGCCTAGGTCTTGGCAACATCATATTCGTTAGGGGTGAAGCTGGGATATACACCCAGCTCAGCCTGCCTCCCAAGCCCAAGAAGTAGGTTCTATAAAATTTTTCTGGATTATGAGTTCCAAGTCCTGGGTTCTAAAGGGAAGAGTGACTTTAGGAAAGAATGGGAGAAAATGCATTTATTTAAGCACATGTCGAGAACTTCGTTCTTCCTTCCAAAATAAATCACAGGTGTATGTAAAATAAAATAATAAGATCCTGGGCCGGCCCTGTGGCTTAGCGGTTAAGTGCACGCGCTCCGCTACTGGCGGCCTGGGTTCGGATCCCCGGCGCGCACGGGCGCGCACAGACGCGCCGCTTCTCCGGCCACCCTGAGGCCACGTCCCACGTACAGCAACTAGAAGGATGTGCAGCTATGACATACAACTATCTACTGGGGCTTCGGGGGGAAAAAAATAAATAAGTAGAAATTTAAAAATAATAGTAATAATAATAAGATCCTAAAAAATACTGATCATCACTTAAAATTAAGGAATAGGTTCCAAAACATTTTCTAAAAGACTCTTGCCTTAAATCTCACTTCTCCCCATTCCCTCCCTGCACATTGATTTATTCACACTCCTTAAGCTAAGTCAAAGGACTGGCTTAATTCCAGTCTCCCTTGGAAGGCAGGACCTGAGGCTGCCTGAGTTTCCTCTGTCTTTCTGTGACCTTCTGATGACCTGAGAGCTCCACCCACTTGGGTTAGGGCCTCTCCATGCCTCAGATCTACACATCAGTGGGATGTAGTTTTCCTTTTGCTTTAATGGCTCCTCAGAAGCTACTCATTTTGCAATCCCACCCACTTTCTTTCTTGTTTCTCTGACCTTTATGGGCTATAACCCACCTCTCCTCCTGGAGCAGGCGGGTTCTTCAGGGCCCATGGCGACTGATTTATTTACGGTTCTCCTTATGTTTTATTTGGTTGGTTTGGTTGTTTTTGTTTTGTTTTGTTTCTTCTCACGTGGCGTAAAAAGACAAATTGTGTTTTCCTTTCACCATCTTATGACTTTTCGAGTCAGTGAGAAATCCTTTGACTTCTCTTCCTATATTAGTCCTTGTTTTTTAGTATAATTATAGGCCTCACTACACCAGGCCATGAGACTTTAAACTGGTCTATCCTCAGGCTGAAGAAATTATCCTGAAAAGTCAGAATCAATACAAGAATCAAGCTACTAAATTAACATCACTAAGACCCAACCTCTGAAAGGGAAATATTAGGAAATAAAAGATTTTTTAAAAAGAAAGACAGAAGAGGAAAAAAAACAAGAGAAAAATGTTTAACTCAGCTGGCTCAAGCGTACAGCCTTCCTACCTGCCCTCAGAGGGCTAAGGAGAAGGCCTTTGATGAGGAGAACAACCACCAGCAGCCAAACTCTGCAATTCTGAGATACAACCACGCAAAATGCCAAGTGTATTTAGCATAAAGGAAGTAAACTGCACAGAAAATTTTGTAGTTGTGCAAAGAATTCTACAAATTTAATAAGCCACAAGGAATACATTCTACAAATTTTGTAACAAGCTTTCAAAAGCCTCTCACATCTCCCAGTGGTCTCCAAAGTAAACAAATAACCCACACGGTAACATCTATTTCTATAAATTTGAGTTTCTCCTCTGAAATGATGTAATCTTCCATCTGGGGCAGACTCCAAGTACCCTTCCCAAGTGGTAGAGAAACAGAATTCCACCTCATTTCTTCCATTCCTCAAAGAACACGCCACACAGGGCTGCACGTTAGTAACCATCAACCAGGAAATATTTAGTAAACAGAATTTGTAGTCCATTTATTCTGAGTTTACTTTAAGAAGCCACTTATCTCTTTTAGAAGGACTTCCTTTGCCAATCACCTTTTGGAAAAGGCCTGGGAGAGACACTCCCTGAGGACGTGCAGAATCCTAGGTCAACAGCGTGTGTGGTAGAAATAAACAACTAAACTATCTACATCTTAGGATCTTCCCTTTTCCTTCCAAAGACAATCATTGTTTTTAGAGCAACTGAAACACGTACGCAAGTGTACACACATGGAGAAGTGTACTCACACACATGCATACACACATCGAAATGTCTCCTCTGGTGCATTCTTAGAAACATGACCATAATTTCTTCTCCAGTGATGGATTATGCTAAAACACCTAAAATAAATAATAATTTTGGAGGTAGAAAAGCCCTTAAGAGTCATATTATTCAACACCTCATTTTGCAAATGATGAAGCTGAGGTCCAGGTATGTTAAATCCATTCCAAAGAATTTATATTCCCTAAGCATTTTGAGATGAGATCAGAGTTTCTCCTTCTCTGACCTCTCACGGTAGAAAGATCGAAGGCTCTGAGGTCAGAGCAGCCTGAGTTCAAATCCCAGCTCCACCATTTACTGCCTTGGTGATCTTAGGTAAATTAATCTCTCTAAGCCTTCATTTTCCCATCTGCAAAATGGAGATGTTAAGAGCTGAAAGGATCCAGAATATCTCACTCTAAAGAGTTTTTTCTGGGCCGACGCCGTGGCTTAAGTGCACACACTCCGCTACTGGCGGCCCGAGTTTGGATCCCGGGCGTGCACCGACGCACCACTTCTCCGGCCATGCTGAGGCCACGTCCCACATACAGCAACTAGAAGGATGTGCATCTATGACATACAACCATCTGCTGGGGCTTTGGGGAAAAAAAAAATTTTTTTTTTAAAAAAAGGAGTTTTTTCTGAACTCCCCTTATCTACCTAAAAGCAGAGCCTCTCAAAAGAATTCAACCGTCATAAACGCCCTCCCCAGGAATTTCACAACCAGGAGAAATTGACTCCTATCACTGGAGCGGAGAAGTCAGCACTAGGGTAAGAAATCACCTAAACAGACATTTCCACAGAACTGTCATATCTCCCATCTATTCTCCTAAGGGCCCATTTATCTTTCCTAAAAGTCATTTGTTTTTCCATAAGTGCCCTTCTCCATTCCCTTTCTCCTATTAAGATGGTATATAAGCCCTAAATTCTTTTTTTTTTTTTGTGAGGAAGATCAGCCCTGAGCTAACATCCAATGCCAATCCGCCTCTTTTTGCCGAGGAAGACCAGCCCTGGGCTAACATCCGTGCCCGTCTTCCTCTACTTTTATATGGGACGCAGCCACAGCATGGCTTGACAAGCGGTGCGTCAGTGCGTGCCCGGGATCTGAACCTGAGAACCCTTGGGCTGCCAAAGTGGCACATGCTCACTTAACCACTGCGCCACCAGGCTGGCCCCTAAGCCCTAAATTCTAACCACCTCGTTGAGTCATATTTTTTTATGAACTCCTGCGAACATATGTGAATAAAAGTTTGTCTTTTCTCTTGCCAATCTGTCTTTCATCAGTTTAATTTGCAGTCCTCTAAGCTGAACATAAGAGGTTAGAGGAAAAGTTTTTCTTCCTAAACAGAGCTAACATGTATTAGTTACTTACAATGGGCAAGGCACTATTCTAAGAACACTAAATGTATTAATTAATTTGTTTCCCACCACATCCCTATAGTATTTCTATTTTAGAGATAAGAAAACTGAGGCATAGAAAGGTTAACCAACTTGTTTAAAGTCAGACAGCTAGTACATGGTGGAGTCAGGATTTGAACCTAGCAGTCTAGCTCCAGAGCCCTTGCACTGAACCACTGTGTGAGAGTAATCCCTACCTCACAAGAGGGTACCAAAGATCAGAGGAGATAATCTTCATACAGCATCCAGCCTGGCACAAAAGAAGGGCTCAAAAACTGTAGATTCCATTTTTACTATTAGAAAATGATGTGTCAATGTGCTGTGGATGAAACTAGAGTGTTTCCCATCTCTTATCAAGGGATTAGAGTAGAACAAGGAAACTAATCTGTGCCTGACCATCTGTGTGGAAGGTGTCAGAGTTCCCGAAAAAAGATAAGGATGAGAGACCCAGAGGACAAAAATTTGTCAGGATTATCCAGCACCATCCAATGGACCTCAACATTCCAGTGACTAAAAGGTGTGGGTTTGGTTTGGTTTCGTTTCGTGTGTCTTCCCACAGAGCGGGAATATTTGTCTGAACTCTAATATAATGTGGATGAATTATGCCACAAACTTTGATTCCACACTCGTCAGCAGTCTTGCCATGAGGAATTCAGCAATCCCACGCTCTCCTCCTGGGAAGGGAGTGGCCTGCGGGATGAACAATATCCATATCACTGCAGAGGGTGTATGCTAAGAACCTGTGCTTGTTTGTCAAACAGACCTGTGAAGAAACATCAGCTTCACTACAAGTTACCTGGGGAACCTTCGGCAAATTACTTAAACTCTCTGAATTTCTGTTTTCTCCTCTGAAAGGTGAGGATCTAATATCCCTATAAAACCTACCTCATAGGATAGTTGTCCCAGCCTCATCGTGATAGCACAATGTATATTCTTCGGTAAATTTACCAATTGGCTTTGTGATTTATCAGCTACTTGCAGTAAGTATTCTATGATCCTTTCCTTCTCCAAACAGGAAAAACATCCCCTGCTTCTCTGAATTCCTGCAGGACGTCTTCTGAATCTCTGTTGTGGAAATAAGTGACATTACTTTCCATGAGCCAGCCAAGTGCTAAGCACTTTATGTGTATTTTCTCATTCAGTCCTGATAACACCATGAGGTAAGTACTATTATTACCTCCATTTTTTCACAGATGAGAAGAGGAAAAATTTAATGAGGTTAAGCAATTGGTCAAAGGTTACACAGGTGGCTAGTGGTGAAGCTAATATTTGAACCTGCAGGAGTCTGAATCCAGAGCCCATGTTCCTAACTTTAAGCTATTGGTCACTCTATACCTAATAAGTTATACATTATACATTATTAGTTTTATTTCATGGCTAAAAGGTCAAGATTTGTATCTAATTTATTTTTATGGCCCTCAGAACATTCCTTGAACACAACAGGTTGTCTATTACTGAATGAATGAATGAAGGAAGGAATAATTGTTACCGTATTCCACTCTCCAGAGCCTATCAATTTTAATTTATTTGTACTAAGTGCTTTACACCAATTGAAGATCTCATTCAATCTTCACAACAACTCCATAAGCCAGGTGTTATTATTATTCCCACTGTTCAGATGAGGAAAACCCAAGGCTTGCAGAGACTAAGTAACTTGTCCAAGGTCACATGGCTAGTTAGTGATGGCCTGGATTCTCATCTGGGAAGACTGAGCCCACTGACTGAGTTTGTAAGCACCATTCCATGGTGAGAACTGGGTCTGAACTGAAATGGCCTCATCAAACCACAGACACAGTCTATGGTCCACTCAGCCAGCATCTCTCTTTTTAAAACTTTTTAATTCTTAATTGCTTTTGTCAAGGAGTGAGAAGGGCCTTAAAAAAAGTGAAACTTTGGGTAATCAGCAGCAATTCCAAAATTTTCTTATAGAAGAGTTTAGGAATAGCAGTTTCATTGGAACTGAGGTGGGGGGAATCAAGGACTTTTTGAAATTATCATAAAGCTATATTTTCATAGGAGGCTCATTATGTTTTAATCAGATTCTATAATTATTTGTGGATTGCTGATAGATATTATAGGGGCACATTAAAGGGATGATCACTCTTCTGTTTGAGGATGTATTAAAAATGGTATGTTTCATGACTCTGTACATAGACCAGTCTTGCTCACCATTTTCCAAAAGCGATTTAAACACCAAAAAAGTGAAATCTCAAATTTATAAATGACACCAAGATTTTCTGGCAACTTAAATACCACCCTGACAAGAATAAACATCAGGAAAAGCTCACAGAGCTGTGTGAGTGGGCAGAGAACACTTACGCACACTGGAGGCGGTTGCACGTAATGCCCACAGGAAAAGAGAACCCACCTTGTACTCAGGAGACCAAGGCCTCCAAGCGCAGACGTGATCCAGGAAAAGGATGATGGCATCATTGTCGACCATTCCCTGAAGAAGTCGGTCCAACGTATTGTGGTAGTCACAAAAGCAAGCATCATCAGGAAGGATGTTAAAAACAAAATAGAAAGCACGGTCTCATGAATGCTGGCGCACACATGCACGCACGTATACACGCAGACACCAGAATTCGTCTGCTCAGATATACCCGGCAGAGTTTCCGTCATTGAACCTCAAAAATCTCATAATGAAACTGAAACATATCCAAAGAAGGTCACTTAAAAGTATTAGGATTTGTAAAGAAACCAGAGAGACTTTAAAACACTTGAGTCGGGAAGGACAAAATATGAGAGTTCGTGGATGAGTATCTATAACATTACAGAGACTACTGATAGAAGGAACACAGATTGTGAGACCAAATCCCAGCAAAGCAGACCTAGAAGCCCTGGTGAAATTAAAATAAAGTATGCTACTTTAGAGGACAGGTAATAAACTAGAAAAAAATCATAACTCTAAGAGAGTCTGCAGTAGTGAGTTCGTAACAGCTTATGGCACAGTTATAGCTCAACTAGATGCTCAGCCTTTTGACGTCCATGTTACGAAAGACTCTAGCAAGCTCCTTTCACATTGTTCTTTGAAGACCCTGAGACAGGAGATGCTAGATGAAATTAACTACTGGTTTAATACATATGGCATATCTGGTAATTCCCAAACTGGCCAGTCAAAAGAGTCATCTGTGGATCTTTTATTAAAAAAATAGATTTCCAGGCCTTATATCCAGTGATTCTAACTCAGTAGATCTGGAGCTTACCAACCCTAAGAGAAAATCCTTTCCATAGAAAAATCCAGAGTGTGATGTGATTGGCTGGACTTGAATCACGTCCCACCCCTGAACCAGTCACTGAAATGAGCAAAGGAGGGGCTCTTCTCGCCCTGGCCTGGGTCGTGTACCCTCACCTATGGTGGCAGTAGGGTTTTCCCCAGGAAAGAAAGTGAATGGCTAGCATTTAGTCTCCCCTTCTTCCCAAGAAACAGAACCTCAATTATATTGGGAGAAGCTTGTGCCCAACTTAAAGTCTATATCCTCTGGCCTCTCTAGCTATGGCCATGTGGCTAATCCTGGCCAGTGAGAACATAGAGTCTGGTATAAACTTTCCAGGAAGCTTCTCTAACTGGCTCCGACTCTACAGGGAAGTGTACTCTTTTTCCTTCCCTCCTTCCTCCTTCCTACTGCCTGAAATGTGAGTATGATCACCAGCCTGGAGCCACTATCTTGTGACTGTGGGAATCAAAGCTAGAATAAGCCTGTGGCTCAAATGACCCTGTGAAGTTGCCCTACTAGGCCAGGATTGCCCGCCTCCTGACTTTTTACAGAAGAGAATAAAACCTCATGAGTTTTGATGATTTTTAGTTTTTGTTCTCTGTTATAGGCTTCTGAACCTAATTTCCCTGATACAGTAGGGTTCTGTAACCCGATGTGTGATATTGTGATCTATAATAAGAAATGTATGTGTTGGTCTCTGTCCCTGGTTCCTGACACAGGGCTCCAGAAACCCTTGTAATTTCCTGGGTGATAAGAGCATCTTTTGTTCTAACAAGGTGGCTCTGGGTGGGCTCCTAGACGGAGGCTGGTCACCAGAAAGACTAAGCCATGATTAGAAGCTTGGAATTTTCAGCCCCACCCCCCATTCTCTTGAGAAAGGAGAAGGGCTTAAAATGGAGTTAATGATCCATCATGCCTATGTGATGGAACCTCCATAAAAATCCCAATAGTATGGGGTTTGGAGAGCTTCCAGGTTGGTGAACGCATCCTTACTGGGAGAGTGATGCACCCCAACTCCACAGGGTCAGAAGCTCCTGCACTGGGGACCCTCCCAGACCTCACCCCATGTATCTCTTCAACTGGCTGCTCATCTGTATCCTTTATCATATCCTTTAATCAACTGGTAAATGTAAATAAGTGTTTACCTCAGTTCTGTGAGCCACTCTAGCAAATTAATTGAGCCTGAGGAATGGGTCATGGGACAGAAGTTGTGGGTGACTTGGGGACCTACTACTTCAATTGGCATCTGAAGTGGGTGGGAGCAGTCTTGGGGGACTGAGCCCTTAGCCTGAGGGATCTGACACCATCTCCAGGTAGATAGTGTTAATACTGAATTAAATTGTAGGACCCCCAACTGGTGTCGCAGAGAATTGCTTGGTGTGGGGAAAACCCTCCACACATTTAGTGACCAGAAGCGTCAGAAGTGAAGTGTTCTGTGTGAGCAGTAAAGGAGACACAGAGGAGAGACTCGTAGGAGGGAAGAAGTGGAGTTTTTCCAGTTCAAGATGTAACTGGGAAGGGAGGCTAGGCCAACCAAAAACCAGTTATTTCTATGCTCTGCAAATTCTCTTTAAATTTCATCCCCCATATCCCTGGGCATCTTGATTTTTGCTCTCTGTTCTACGACTTGAAAAGTACTTTTGCCATGCCTTACGAGGAATTTGTCTTTAATACTTCCAACGCTAGGCATAATTCATCACCTACAACTGTAGCATCTTTTTCACATATCTGTGAAAAACCACTCTGTCTTCAAAACTTGGTTCAAGATTTAGTATGCCCAAAAATGCTTCTAGATGAGCCCTACTTAAGTCTAGATCATCAAAAGTAACTATTCTTTCAACTCAATCTCTCTGCCTCTGTTTCAATGTTTCTTAAATAGTTTTGATCATTAGTTTTCAAACATTTTTAGCCACAAGTCCCTTGATTCAAAAACTATGTGCTCCTAAGGCCTCCATGTAAAGTACACAGGTTGAGAGACCAGCCCGGTGGCGTAGTGGTGAAGTTCATGCACTCCGCTTCTGGTGACCCAGGGTTCACAGGTTTGGATCCCAGGCATGGACCTATGCACCGCTCATGGAGCCATGCTGCAGCAGGCCTCCCACGTAAAGTAGAGGAAGATGGGCACGGGTGTTAGCCCAGGGCCAATCTTCCTCAGCAAAAAAGAGGAGGATTGGCAACAGGTGTTAGCTCAGGGCTGATCTTCCTCACACACACGCACAAAAAGTTACGCAGGTTGACCACTGCCATTTTTGTCATTGTCTTTCTGATTGCCACCTTTTAGAATTGTGCAGTGTACAACCTGCCCCCAAATGCACCTATGCCCTTCCCTGAGGAGGACCAGAGGAACAAAGTTTGAAAAGCATCGCACTGATATTTTTAATGCATATAATCAACAAAGGACTAGCATTTAGAATATCAAAGCACTTCTTGTATCAATATGAACAACAGAAGTAACTCCAATGGAAAACTTGGCAAGAGACTTGAACAGGCGCTTCTTCATAAAATAAAATATCCTTTGGCCAATCAACACAAGACAATGGCTCAACTTCATTAGGAAACAGAATGATAAAAATTAAAATCATAAGTAACCATTTCACACCCACTATATAAGCAAAAACTAAAAAGTCTGACAATATCAAGTGTTGACAAAAATATGAAAACTCATATACTGTTGGAGGTAATGTATATTGGTACAATCACTTCCAAAACAATTTGTCATTACCTGAAGTTGGGGATCTGCACAGCCTATATCTATTCCATTCTTTTGTGTACCCCATTCTTTTTAGATTCCATTCTTTTGTATCTTTAAACTTGTGCACCTGTGTATCAGGATACATGCACAAAAGTGTTCTTAGCAGTATTGATCATAATAGTTGAAACTGGAAAAAACCTAAATGTCTATCAATGCAAGATGGTCTACCACAATGGAATACTACGAAATACAATAGAATACTATTTTGCATGAAAATAATGAACTATCCCTACACTCAATAACTTGGGTGAATCTATCTCAAACATAACATTTTCTCTGCCAAAATGAAAACATTAATATCCTTTTGTAAAGCTATTTTATATTTTATTTTGTGGGTCAATCTTAATGATTGTTTTTGATGGCATTGCTCTATTGTGAACATTAGAGACAGATGAAAAAATGGGTTAAAAGAATAATTGCAGCAGGTATTGCCAACTGCAATGTTTGCAAGATAGGACCACGAGACTAATTTGGACGCTCACTATTACTTCTTATCGTCCTACATTCAAACAGCTTCCATGTAAGATATGGTGGGCTGTATCTTACAACAATACTTTCCACTTATATATTCTTCCAGATTCTTGCCCCTCTTTCATCTCCTCTCCTTGAACCATGGTAGACCTTTGTGTATATGACTTCTGAGCCTAAGTCCTAAAAGTCAATGCAGTTTCCACCTGGCTCTCTCACTTGAATTTCACCCTGGAACTCAGACACCATCCTGTGAGGAAATTTAGGCCACATGGAGAAGAACCAAGGTTCCTGGCCCCAGCCCCTGGCTGAGCTCCCAGCTGACAGCCAGTACCAACTTGCCAGCCGTGTGAGGCAGCCATCTTGGAAATGGAGCCTCTGGTCCGCAGTCTGGCTACACTAGATAATACAGCACTGAGCAGAGGCCAGCCTTCCCTCTGAGATCTACCCAAATGCAGATGCGTGAACAAAACAAATGATTGTTGTTTGAAACCACTAAGTTCTGGGGTGGTTTGTTATGTAGCAATAATAACTGGAACACAAGGTAAAGGGACATTCCTGCCACAATTGTCCTGGGGGCTATGTGCTCCCAAAGATCCCCTTCTGTACCTTCCTATCCTTCTGTCTTCTTTTTCCTATTGGTATTTGTAATAGGAATTAAACCGGACCTAATGAAAAATGCTTAATATAATAAATACTTAGATTGTCTCCAGAAGCAGGAAAGGGGGGATTCTAGCTTAGAAAAAGCAACTTTTTTCAGACTTGAAGTTTGGTATTTCTTAGGATGTCATTATCAAAAAATGTATGATAGTTCTTCTCTTTTCCTTTGTGTGTCTGGGAGTTCATTTTTGGAAGTACGGTAGTCCCAAACTTCTCATCATTAAAAAACAACAGAGGTGCCGGCCTGGTGGTGTAGTGGTTAAGTTCGCCTGCTCTGCTTCTGTGGCCTGGGGTTTGCAGGTTCGAATCTCAGGCACAGACATACACACCACTCCTAAAGCCATGCTGTGTGGCGTTCCACATACAAAATAGAGGAAGATGGGCACGGATGTTAGCTCAGGGCCAATCTTCCTCAGCAAAAAGAGGAAGATTGGCAACAGACATTAGCTCAGGGCCAATCTTCCTCACACACACCAGAGAAAATGGATTTGCACACATTCTCTAAAGATATTTTCCATGACAAAGCAGGGAAGAGGGTGGGCCAAATTGCATACATGTAGGCTATTAATCCTTTCCTATGTAAAAAATAAAATCTGAGGTCTAAAATGTTATTTTGACTGTTGCAGCATATGGGGATATACAACGACTTGCCCACAAGTTCCTTGGGGGCTCTGCTTTGATTTGGAGGACCAGCAGAAAGACTAACTGGTTACACTTAGAAACATGAATTGCCTTCAGCCATTGAAGGCTTGTTAAATCTTTGGTTGCCTTCTATTTTAACCTTGTTTCATCAAATCCTTGCAGCACAGATCAAGGCCTGGATAAATATTTGTGAATTGTTTGAACTTTGTTCGGTGCCCTTAAATACTCTTAGGAAATCAATTCTGGACTTTAGAGAAGTTTGAAAATTCCGTTACCAAAACTGGACTGATTCAGGGCCAACTGTGATAAGAAACACAAGAGAAATGAGGTTATTTGAAAGTCTGCAGGATCTTTTGAAAAACGATTAATACTGTGTGAGGAACTGCATAAAAATGTACACCCAAAGTAATCCTTTTGAAGCAGTTTAAGGACTGAAGACTGATTTTTTAAGATGACTTTTCAAGAATATTTGCTTACAGCCAGCTAGCACCTGATCTGCCCTTGTTGTGTTCCATATTTTCATTATTTTCTAATTTGCCTCTCTTATTCTGCAGACCTCCACCATATGTTCTTGCTCTCTCTCTCTCTCTCTCTCTCTCTCTCTCTCTCTCTCCACACAGGCTTTCCTCTGGGAGGGATCAGAGTGAGGAAGTGAATTTCTTGGGGCCAGTTCACTTGTGTAATCCTGAAAAGGGAGTGTGGACAAGGGTCACGGCCAGCTGGCCAGCTGCTAGCCACTCTAGAGCTCCTAGGAAAATCATTTTTGTAATGTATGTGCTCATGGGCCCCAGCTAGGGCAACTCTCAGTGGAGAGGAAGATGGAAGCCTCCAGGCAGACACCACATCTCTCTGGCAACATGTCAGCTGGAGCCCTCTGGCTTTCTCGTTATTTGGCTGCCCAGTTCGGGTTTGATTTGGCAGGTCACTTAACCTCCACTTCCTCCACTTCCTCAGCTGTAAAATGGGGTCACCACTTCCTAGTCAACAGCACAGGACTTTATAAAGACGAGCAAATACTGAGGACAAGCAGTTTCCAACAAGAAGAGCTAAAGCGTCAAAGCTCATTGCCACCGTCTCCCATTAGGTGACTTCAGGTGTTATTGGCCTCTCTCTGCCTCAGTTTCCTCCTTGAAAAATAGTAAGACCCATCTCACAGAGCTGGTTCCAGGATTAAATTAGATGGTATTGTCCATGAAGCACAGTATCGGATTCGGATACCTTTAATAAATGTTATTTTTTTCACCTGCTCTTCACCTCATTTTATCATCTAATATGTGTCACGGATTCACAACCAGAAGGTTGGAATTATAAGAGAATCCTAAAGTGAAAGGTGAAGACTGTCTCATTCTACAGACAAGGAAAAAGAAACTCGGTGAGGTTGGGTGACTCGCCCAGGGCTATCTGAGTCATTAGTGAGAGAGCAAGAGTTAAGAGTTCAGATGTAATTGTTGGGTCGAGGCAAGTCTCCATTTTCACTTTTTTGAAGGATGTGCTGGTATTTCTATCCCCAGATAACCCATTCTCAGTCTGATTTTAACCCGAAAACCAGTTTATACCATTAACCAGTGCATTCCTTGAGTCTCCTGCAGCCCCACAAAACCTGCAGATACCTATTCTCCCAAAAGGCGCCTTCTGACCCCCGCTGCAGAAGGCCAAGAAAGGTAACACTTTCTCCTGAGACCTGAGGAAGCCGCTAATGGGGACAGCAGGTGAGGAGGCAGCCGGGGAGCCGCAGCTGCTGGCAAAGGTTGCCCTAGTAACCATGCGTGCGGCTCCATTCAGGAAGTGAGCCCAACTCCGAGCTGCAAAATGATCCCTTCACGCGCCTCCTCCAAGCACAAAAGAACCAAAGGAACGGAGGGACAGCCAGGAGAAAAGGAGGTGCGGGGCCAGATGGGGGCCCATGCTGTCAGTTACAACCTTCCACCTTCCATAGAAAAACAAGAAAGGAAGAGAATAACTCTTTGAATCTTCTGGCCTGTGTGAACCGTAACAACCACCCATTTAACATGAGTCCTTTTGTGGTAATCGAGGGAAGCAGGCACCCCTCTGTTCACCAGCCTTACGAAACAATATGCCAGGAGAGGGGGTTGAAATCCCAAACATTGCAACTTTATGGGGGCCCTCAACACTGCTTGCTCCCTCTCTTTTCTTCAGACTGATGACAAAGACCATTTGCTACCGATTTATTGGAAACTTTTTTTTTCACAGCTTGAGCTGCTGAAATGCAGGGAGCTCCCTCTCCCCAAGTTGCTGTCAGACAGTTGCTGAATGGGCCAAGCTCAATTATGCTCCCTCCACAGGTTCAGCTCACACTGTGACCCTGCATGGCTTCCTGCTATTCATATGTGTTACTTCCCCTTTGTGGTAATGGCTTGTGGCACTCGGCCAGAAAACATTATTAATTTCAGAAGTGGACTGACAAACAACAAACCCACAGCGAAACGAGAGGAAGTGCTGGGGAGGCCAGCTGTCGGCTTGAGCAGAGCGGTAGGAACTCAATGTATGCAGGTTCTGGGAGGAAAGGAGATGAGAATCCACAAAGAGGAAATGCACTAAAATTATCCACAGCCCATATTAAAGAAAAAAGAAAGAAAGAAGAAGAAAGAGAAAAGAAATCAGAGAAAAAAGAGAGGGGACGCATGCAGCTCCTTGAGCTGCAGCTGGACAGGAAATTGCTAACGCTGCTTGCAGATCCCTACTTTGAACAGGCAGTTTAGGGAATGCCAGGGGCGGAAACCGTTCAGAACTGGATTAACACGAGCCAAGTTGAACTGCAACCCACTTCTCCTTTCTCAGCTCTGGCTGACTTGGGGCACCCGAATGGGAGAGATTGACTTGGCATTTTTCTGCAGTTTCTGCTTGCCTTTTACACATGCTTAGTTGCTAAAAGTCACACTGGACAGTTTGATATGATTACCATAAAATCAGGCCCACTTACCTCCCATAATGTAGATTACCCAACAATCCAACTGGCATCTCATGTGTCATGTGCGTGAAGAGCTCACCTTTCTCCCCACTGCAGATAAAGGGACTAAGCTCATTTGAAAAGGGCCCGAAATGTAGGTGTGTTCTAGTTTTGATTTCATACCACTTTACTTTTTATTCTGGTTTGTGTACTTTTACATTCAGGACAAGGAGAGGGGATGTCCTAAAGGCAAATGACAGGACAGTAAGCCTTTACCTTGAAAGAAACTGTTCAAAATAGCCTTGACGTAAGGTTCAATAGTGGTTTTGGCCCACATTCTAAACTAGTTAAGCACAGAGCACATTAGAATGGCGGTGGAAAAGTTTTACCTCAAGTGTCAATGTGAGATTTTTAAAGCCATCTCCAAGCTCAGCGAGAAAGCTTAGACACGCCTTGCCACATATGAGAGAGGAAAGGAGAGACACCATTCCTGATTCGTTATTCCAACACTAGGATAATTTGCAGGTAGAATTGCCAGACAGTAACAGATTGGAAAAAAAAAATTATCCCTACCTTCTCCCTGGCATGTGTATGATTGAGAAGATCCTGATGGGGAAGCAAAGAGAGGTTAACACTGCGACTGTCACCTTGTTATTCTGCTTTTTATGACTATTCAGGAGTATCCAAGCTCATACCTCAGCAAGGTGTGCTCTCTGGTTTCATTTTTCTTCAAGAGCATTACAATTTTCTCAAAGAAGCCAGAACTATATTCATAGAAAGTATTGTCCATACACATGATAGTCAGTCCATTCTAGGATGTCATCTTTATTTGAAGCAAAAGATTAAGTTCATAAACTGCACCTGAAAAACATTCCTGGAATAGCTTAAAAGATGAGAACCTGCCCTTCTATTCCTATATACACTTTACAAGACAATATAGTCCCAGATTGAAAACTTCCTAAAATGTGTCACTTCACATGTAGTACAACTGAGGAGAGATTTTTAAAAAAATACACATTCAATAGCCAAAATAGTTATTTATTAATAATTTAAGGTTTTACATTCTTATAATAGATTTCAGCTCAAAACTTTACACCACGAACATAATGGAGTAATTGAACTCGCCCTTCATCACAACTTAACTCGCCCTTCTTCACAATCATATGCACTTCACCTATCAAATGGGGACCCAAGCTCACACACACGCTTCCAGTTTTATACAAATTTTTTTAAAAAAAGGAAAGAAACCAACCCAAAGTATTGCATTTGAGGTGACACTCCCTGAAGAATTTTGTACAGAGGTAATATACTGTTTAGCACAGCTAAAGTTAAAAAAAAAAAGTGAGCCCATGATTTTGGTGCCTTTCCAAGATATCCCCTTTGCGACAACACAAGCCAAAATATTTACAAAGGTAAGGCATAGTCGAACTACATTAAGAAAAAAAAAAAAATCACAAGGAAGATATACGAAAGAGACAGACTGCACCATCACAAGGTCTGAGTGATAATAGTGTCCATGAAAGTGTCATTTAGAATTGGTAAAGTGGAGCATGCTGCAAATATACCCTTTGGATTAGAAAAGAGCAAAGGTTTCTATGTTTTGTTCTAAGAAGTGGCACACTGCTCTTTATCCCTTTGGATGATTTCTTTTAAACCCATCAAAGAAAAGACAAACAATTCAGACAAACACTGTCAAGTGATTTAAGAGCAAATATTTACAATAATCAAATGAAGTATCAGATTTATTTTATTTATTTATTCTTTTTTTTTTTTTTTTTTGCAAACTGATACTACAAATACAGAGCTGAAACCTCTCTTTGGCTCCTCTATATGCAAAATTGAATCAGTCTTCACTGAAGACAATATATAGTCAGTTCCAGACGCAAAAGGCAACAGTCATACGAGGCCCGAAAGAACATAAAGAACTCATGCTCCTAACCCTACCATTTGGTCCTACCCTATATACCTGGAAGTCCTGGAATTCCAGACCCTGCATGGGTAGGCTGTACACACGGGTGTGGAGCCAACCTACTGCCTGTATCTATACAGCATGTCCTGTTCTTCCAACAAGAATGGAGCAAATCTCTCCCTTTGTAAGAACCAATTCCACATGTGGTAACCTTGTCTAACACAGACAGCTGGTATCATTTTGACACCTGGGGCCACACACAAAGAAAGCAGCCCAGCTGACGCTGCCAAGAGAAACTGCTAGAGGAACGGACACATCCCAGCACGGAGGGGCGTGGAGCCTTTCACGTGGATTGCAGGGAGTCCACCTGGTAGACATTCTGGTTGGAGGGGGTGGTGAAATAGAGCTGCTGGGCTGGGACCCGGTTGTCACAGGGGCTGCTGAGTCCCAGCGTCCTCTCGAAGTCCAGCAGCTGGCCCATGAAGTTGAAGTTGGGGGAGATGTTGGATTTCTTCATCTTCACAATGTCATAAGCATCGTTCATTGACAGATTGAGCTTCTGCATAAGATAAGCCACAGTCACGGTGACCGAGCGGCTGATGCCAGCCAAGCAGTGCACCAAGACGCCACAGTTTTTGCCCCGGGCTTCATCTGTGAACACACAAAAGGAAAGCAAGATTTCAGTAGACCGAAAACCATCCTTTGTGAATGATCAGTCTAAAAAACTTGAATTAAAGAAAGATAAAAAATAATTGTGTGTGGCAGTTGAGCCCTGCAGGCAGCAGAAAATATATCACTGCGATAAAGCATGTACACTGGGCACAATTACATATTTCAGATATTTTCTGAAAAGGGAGCTTTTGTATTAAGTTTCTGCCAAGAAAAAACTCCTTAATGTGTGCATTCTTTGCCTCAGCATGTGAATACCAGAAACCCTGCAATATGGTCGTGAATGCCTTTTATACAGACAAGCAGACTGCAAGGGTCTATTAAATTATTCTCCAACTGTTGTGCAGCTAACAATGGAGGTATTCAGGCATTTTAAAAGAGAGAGGGAAGTCACAGGGGACAGCCCATTAGGAGGAACAGGATGTCGACATGGCCTGAAAATGAGTTCCTTTGTAATAGGAAATGCATTACAATGCCTGGAGATTCGCTTCTCCAGGCTTCCAGCCCACAGTCCTTCCTGCTGGGCTCAGGTTACCCTTACTGTCTCACTGTTAACCCATATCACAGTAACATTCAACTGGATTACAACATCTAGCATTCACAGGGCTTTCCAACAACTAACTTGATGTCCTAAAATAACTCCCAGGTCTTCTAAAATTATAAAGCAACGCTAGAATTCCTGTCTACAGGCAGTACTTCTGTCTAAGCCCTCCCCCGAGTCCAAAGATTGTGGGAAAATTCCGTTGTCTGATTATGAACGGCCCCCCTTTCAAAGAGTTAAGAAACAGACCAAATACACCTGTGGTCTGCAGCCTGGTCAAAAGGCACTTTTCTTAGCAAGAAGATAAACCAGAATTAAGAACACCCTTGGAACATTGGAGACCCGCAGCCCGACAAATTAACAAGCAGCAACAAAGATTAACAGTTTAGACTCTGAAAGGCTAGGAATTTTGCATTTAAAAGTCTGAGCGAGGTCTGTTAGTTAGTCTCACCTATGAAAGAAATGGCCTCAGGGAAAAACTGGGACAGGTTTTGGCTCCAGTGATCCGAGATGGGGATCTGCTTGTATTTAAACTCTCCTGCGTTCTCAAAGAGATTCGGCAAATTGGGGGTGACGTTCAAGATGTACTTGATGCCGAACTCCTCCAAGACGTCCAGGTTGGTGGAGTCCTTGGCACAGCCCAAGTAGAGGAAGGGCAAGATCTCCACGGGGAAGGAAGGCTGGCTGTTGGACAGCGGGCTGCCATCTGAGTCCGTTGCACTATTGGGGTCTCGGTCAAGGTCAGACTCAATGTCCGAAGAGGAGTCGGAGCTGATCCGCAGGCCCCCGAGCCCCAGCACTGGCAGTGGTGGCGAGCTGCTGCTACACGAACCGTCTAGATTGGTCTCGCAGCGCAGGGCGAACTCGGCTTGGAACTTACTAAAGCCACCTGCCAGGACGAGAAAAGCAATCGTGTAACCCGAGATCCCGTAGTAGTTTTCACAGCTTATGAGAGCCGCAGCCGGGCGCAGGAAACCCACAGCAACCCACGAACCCCCTACACACAGAGCCAAATATAAGAAAAAGACACTTAAAGGTGCACCCTTGGGAGTAGAACGAACGGGCCCGCCTCCCCTGGGAACACTTATTATTTTGAATCCGGAAATGCACAAAATGGCAACTTTTCTGAATATTTTGAGGGGCTAGGAGGTGCCAATCTGCACCCCAAGGACTTCTCCAGTCCTGCAAATCTTAAGTCAATATCAAACGGTAGAAAGCAGGGAAAAGGGGAGCATATTCCGGGTAGGAAGAAGGAGAACTCGTTAGAAAGACACGGCTCGTGCCTACGGCCGGAAGCGGGTGGATTCCGCGCCGGCCCGGCTCGCCCGTGCGGGACGCGGGAGGTTCGCAGCCCGCAGCCCGCAGCCCGCAGCCGGCCCTGGCGGGGCAGCGCGGCTCAGAAGCGCCAGCCAAGCGCAGCAGGGGCACTTCCAGTCCGCGCGCCCCGCCTGCACGCGCAGCCCCGCGCCCCCCGCCCTGCCCCGAGCGCGGGGCTCCCCCGGCGCGTACCTTCCAGGTAGAACGCCCGGCAGCCCTCGTCCTTGAGCTTCTTGAGCAGCAGTCCAAGCACCGACTCGCCGCCCGTGTTCTCGTTCCAGTCGCTGCTGCTCTCGTCGTAGAGCACCACCGTGTCGGTGCCGCAGCGCCGCGTGAAGCGGTCCCGGTCCTCGCCGCGCGTGAAGAGCGCGCGCACCGGCAGGTTGCCCTTCTGGAGGCGCCGCAGCATGATGCCCGGGATGGCCACGTTGATGGCTGACTCGATGTGCGACGACTCGTACAGCTCCTGCGGCCGGCAGTCCATCAGCAGCAGCCGCTCGTTACCCAGCTCCAGCTGCTCGTTGAGCCACGCCACCGTCTTGCTGATCGCCATTTCCGACGCGAAGGGCACGGGTCTGAGCGTATCTATCATGGGGGTCGAGCTGCGGGAGAGGGCGGGGTGCCTACCAGACGCCCCTCGGGGCAGGCATAGGCCGAGCGCGCCGCGCGAAGCCGCCGCTCTCGGAGCGGCGTTTAATTCCACCTCACCCTTCCCAAACCGGGTTAGCGGTTGGGGAAGGCGAGACAGCAGTGAGCCGGCCTTCCCTCCGCACCTGGCGGCAGCCGCTCGCTCTTGATGTCAATGAATCTCACTGAATGAAGCTGCCCAGACAGTTTTGTTCCTCCCCAGTGAATGAAATCCAATTAATTCGGACTCCGTGCTACTGAGAGGGGAGGGAAAAAAAGTCCAGCGGCTTCTAATCCCTCCCTCCAAGGCTGCACCTCAAATCCACCCGGGCGTCTTTCTCCTCGGATTATTCAAGCCTCGATTTGCTCACTCTCCCTAGGACTCAGCCCTCGCACACCCCCTGCGCGAGGCAGCTCCTCAATGGATACAAACAGCGAGCGTCTCAATGGATACATTCTCCGGGCCAGCCAATGAGCGCGCTGCGGAAGGGGCTGTTGCCGTGGGGACGGGCCGGCTGGAACAGGTTGTGTTGATGAATTGTTAATGAGTTTGTCATTCACAAAAACGGAAAGGAATTTCCGCTCCGGATAAGCCCCAGTGCAAACAAGCTGCAACAGCGGGCTCCGCGGGAGGAAGGAGAAAGAGGAGGCGGTGGAGGAGGAGGAGCAGGGCACATAAACCAGGGCACTTCAGTTGTCTCCTGTTTCCTTCTGTTGAGAGTTCACACTTCGCGTCGGAACTTTTGCGCACAAATGGTGCAATTAGCAGGCACAAAAGCCCTTGTTCGCGACGCCTGTGCTCACAAGCTAGCTTTAAGAAAACTTGTGCTTTTTTCCTTTTTATTCCCTTTAAACTCATTAGGACCAGAATTCGCCTTAACCCCCCCGCCCTCCTTTAGGCGGTGTGTGGCATTTGTTCGCCAGTTTAAAAAGCCCAGCTCTGTTTGCTCTGATGTTCTTTTAGCCGAGGTTGTGTTGGGGCTGGTGAACTGCCTGGGCTTTAGTGACCGATGAAGTGTTAAATGCTAATCCAACATCTTTCGAAACAAACCAGGATTTTGTTGAAACATTCTAAAGCAAGCAAACAAACAAATGTCTGGATGTCCAGATAATAGAAAGAAAGGGTTTTTTTTCAATAGCGTTTTAATTTTTTTACAGTGGAGACTGCAGAAACTCGTTGGGCAGTCCGATGCTTTTATTCCTCTCCAGCGGAGTGCGGCGTTATGAGCCATTGTTCGGGGGACCCCCCCCCCACCGTCGTCACCCACCACGCACTGGCGGAGGCAGGGGGCGGGGGGGTCGCGCTCGTTAATCATTTCTGGGCAGCGAGTTCGGCTTCCGACAGAGGAGCCGGTCTGGCTGGGCTGCCTGAGCGAACTGCACTAGGGCGCGCAGAGCCGGGGCCGACTAGCCCCACCGTCGGCGAGGCCTGGGGAAGTCCTCCCGCAAAGTCTGCGGACTGCGGGGGCTCAGGCGGGCTCGGCGATTGGTTACTGTAGACAGAGAGGCATGTCAGGGGAGCCTACACCAGCCCCCATCCCGCGTCTGGCCACCCCCTTCCCTGCCTGGGCCGCAGCCCCTTCCCCTGCGGGTCGCGGGGCACTCGCGGAGCACCGGCCGCGCCTGCGCGCTGCGCTCCTCGCTAGCACCCCGCCGCCCCCGCCTCCTCGCTCAGCCGGCTCCCGGTGTCCCGGCGAATGAGTGCGAGGCCCTGGGCTCCGTCGGACTGGGGCGGGTGAGGGGCGAAGAGGAGTGCTTGCCTGGACCCCATGGCTCCTAAGGAGGGCTAGGCGTCCGGGGGGACGCCTCTGCCGCCCCGCAGAGCCAGCAGGTAATCGGGGATTGCTGCGCTCGGCCGGGGCGCCGCGGAGCAGGGCGGGCCGGCGGGGGCCGGATGGAGGCGGGGCCGGGCGGGGGCCGCGGCGGCGGGGAGGCGCATTCCCGGCGCGCAGAGCTCTATTGTTATATAAAAGTGCCGGGCCTGCCCCTCCCGAGCGGAAAACCACCTGTGTGCAGCCGGCGCGGCGCTGGGGCGGGGTAGGGGGGAGCCTGCGGCCGGAAGGCGCGGGCCCTAATCCGGCCTCCCCTCCCCAACCCGCCGCGGAAAAGAGGCCGCGCATTGTCCTGCCGCCGCCTGGGAGGCGGAAGCGGGGGCAGCGGCTCGGCGGGGAGCGGCTTCCCCGAGCGCCCCTCCCGGCGCTCCGTGCCCCCCCGCGGTCTAGCGGGGCACCTGAGGTCGCGGGGTCTCCCTTAGCCAGACGCCCCGCACCCACGGGCCTGCTTGCTGACGCCCCCGCTCCAATTTGCATTTTTAGTCGCCGGCCTCCTCCTAGGTTTGGGGAATGTAGGCTAAAAAAAGGCGGCTGCGTGGCCCAGGTTGCCAATTTTGGAGCTCTGCTGCAGGCAGGCCGCCCCGGGAGAAGCGTGATCGACGACGGTGGGGGTTGCGGCGCTCCTCTCCCCGCGCCTTTTTTGGGCATCCCTTGGAACAAAATTCCCGTATTTCACTGGATAGCATCCAGTTCCAAGTGGAGGAGGCTTGCTCTGGAATTGATGCCTCCGATCTGCCCCCACCTGTTACAGATGTTCCCAAGACGTTTCAGTTCCTGGGACCTGGAGCCGAGGAGGCAAGACGCAGGATGCTTTGCAGCGGAGCTGAGAAGAGCAAGATCTTTCAGACCGGGCCCTCCAGTAGAAGAGGCGGGGAGGGAAATTGGTTTCTCCGTAGCTATGTTAGAAGTGCAGTTACCTGAGCCGGGGCATAAATGGGGGAGGATAATCGCAACACTTCTCAAACCTGAAAATCGGAACATTTAGCTTGACCCATGTTTCTGGACCTATCGCACGGAATGTCCGTTATTCTCAGCACATTTTAGAAAATGGCATTCTGACCGCTCGGTCCTTTGGAGTGGGGCGCCCCGGGCTTAAATTGTGTCCCTATCTCTACGTAAACGTGCGACCTTGGTTAAAATATGTGCTCAGCCGCAGTCTTCCATGTTGCCATAATGAAGATAATAAAAATATCTGCTTTGTAGGATCACTGTGATGATTAAATGGGTAAAGCGAAGTGCCCTAACATGGTGTTGGTGTGCTGTTAGGTGTTATTATTTTTATCGTTCTGAATTCCGAACCTACACAATGGCCTGAGTCCTTTCCATCCCAAAGACCCCCTGACAGCCCACCTGAAACTCGCTAGTCTACAGAGCAGCCCTCTGAGGAACTGCCCTAAGCGGTTTAATCCATCCCAATTCAGCTGTCAAGCGAAGCAGGTGCTGTTACAGACCAGGGTCAAAATCCTTTAACCGGTTAACACAATGTACCAGGCTCGCTTTCTAACTTCTCCCTAACTGGTCCCCTTATAAACATCCGGTTCTCCAACCTCCCAAATTGATAAAATAGAAATAATATGTATTGGGCATTTACTACATGGTGGGTATGCTCCTGATTTCTGTTTTTACATGCATAATTTCGGTCAGTCTTCAGAAAACCCATGAAAATTATCCCCATTTACAGAGATTAAGGCATTTGCCCCAGGTCACCCAGTAGCAAATGGTGGGGCAGGATCTGAGGCCTGACTTTACAGACCCTTAAGGGTTACCACACACGTATTGCAAGGAGTTGTGGAGACCATACTCACCACGCTGTGCTGCTCCCGGCCGAAAATTGGAGGATTCAAGGTGTGCATTTTGAATTTTGACCACCAGCCTCTTCCGGCTTCACATATTCTGTTGCAATTTCCCCACAGATGTCAAGGATCAAGAGTTGGGCTTATTTCCCTGCTCCTTTTACATCTGGTGGCTTTCTTTGCCTGCACCTCTTCACTAAATGTTGCATATCTTTCTTCCTTAGAGTATGTCTTAGACTCTAATCCTCACAACTACCATTTCTTTCTTTTTTGTGTGTGTGAGGAAGATTGGCCCTGAGCTAACATCTGCCAATCCTCCTCTTTTTGCTGAGGAAGACTGGCCCTGGGCTAACATCCGTGCCCATCTTCCTCTACTTTATATGGGACGCCACCACAGCATGGCTTGCCAAGCGGCGGGTCGGTGCGCGCCCAGGATCCCTACCTCGAACTCGGGCCACTGCAGCGGAGCGCGCGCTCTTAACCGCTTGCGTCACGGGGTCGGCCCCACAACTACCATTTCTTATCTCGTGTGTCAGCGTGGCCCCTGGGCTTGGGTTCCCATCTTAGCTCTGTCACTCACTAGTAGTTGAATTCTGAAATGCTTTTGCTTCTATTTCCTTACCCCCAACCAGGAATTCTACATCCCGGGACAGTCAGATTCTACTAGAAAGGGCCAGAAGGAAGGGAAGAGTGAAAAGATGGAATTCCCAGACACTCCTTCCTCCTGCCCCTTTTCGTAGCAGCTCTCAGACCAGATGTTAGCTGCTGTACGTCCTCCATGAGGTAGGGAATGTGTGAGCGGTCTGTGTTCCTATTGCTGGTGGGCTGGACTAAAAACCGTGCACTCTGGATTTGTTGTGTATTTTCTCTCGGTAAAGCTTTTCTTTTTTCTGGAAAAAAAAAATCACTTAGCCTCTTTGGGCCTCCATTCGTTCATTCATTCATTCACTCACTCATTCATACTAGGTCCCGGGAAAGCAGCAGTGAATAAAATAGACAAGAATAACTGCCCTCCCAGAGTTCACATTCTAGTGAGGACAGACAATAAACAAAATAAATAATTATACAGTGTATTAAAAAGTGAAAGTGCTATGGAGAAGAATAAAGCAAGGAAGGGAATTCAGCAGTGTGTAAAATTGGGAATGATTGCACCTACCTCAGAGGACTGTGAGTGTCAGAGACTAAAGAGATACACATGAACAGTGCAGGGCACGAAGTGGGTACCCAAAAGCTGATTTTAAACCTCACTGCTTCATTCCTGTGTAAAGCTGACTCCCTTGCTCGTGATGCTGCCTTAAATCTCATCCTCCCGGCCCTGTCGCCCAGGCTTCCAGGAAAAGCTCTCTCAGGAGAGTTCTGGCGACTAGAAGAACCACAGGCTTCCTTACTTCCGGAAGGAGGCCTCGGTGCCCTGCTAAGGGTGCCATTCATATGGAGAGGACTGTGTTTAAAGATTGGAGAATACAGCAGGTCATCTCTGACCCGTTCTCATAAGTGCAGAGAAGCAATTTCATAGATCCTAATTTCTCTGTGTGTGTGTGTGTGTATGTGTATGTGTGTGCAAGCACAGAGCACACACAGTGCTTCAATTCTTCCTGGTGTTTCCCCCTGGAAAGCTCCTTAAGAGTAAGTCTTTTGATTATAAATGTTGGCTTGGCTATTAGGGAAGCAATCCAACTTTGCAGGAATTTTCCTGCATATGAGGACACTTTCGATTCATGAGACCCAAAAGGGTTGGCATGACCTTTAATCTTCTTGGAGTAATCTCTATGAATTCAATGACATTTATTAACACATCATGTGAAAATACTTAAACAGATTTTCAGCTAATGGGGAAAGGGTGTTTTAGAAGGTCTGACTTAAAATGTAGTCTTGTGACATATTCAAGATTCGCTTTTAGAGGTCCCGGGGAGGCCCTCAAAGTGACAGTCGACGGCTTTCACAACAGCGGAATCTCAGAATTGAACTGCATTTGAGAAATATGTTTGAAATAGTCTGACTTAAAATAAAGGGCATATGGGGTTCACAAAACCCACACTGAGCTCTCCTGACAGGTGCCTCAGAGAGACAGCAAGTTATGTCTGAACAGCAGGAACTGTGGCCCCAAGGACTGAGGATAGGAAGCAGCTTCTACACATTGATAGGCTGTGCACAGAGACAACCAAAGGGAGTTTCAAATATGAGCCCCTAATTAAGATACCACACTAGGGCTGCAGATCCTGGTTTGCAATCAAACTGCTTCTCACGTGGCAGCCGCATGCTGCTTGCCCCAGGGCGAGGAGCTGCAGGGGCTCACTGAGTGCAGGTTAATGATTTTCCCAGACTATGCGGGGGTGGGGGAAAAGGCAGGCTAGGTTAGCCAGGAACTAACAGGTAGCTGGGCAGCAGCTGTGCCGGAGTCACACATCCACGGTCACATCTAGGGAGTGGTTGGAGCTCTCCTATGAACGAGGTGGCGCTTCAGCACCCTGCCAGAATGATACGACCTGAAGAAAAGTATGAACCATTGTGAAATTCAGACCCTTGCCCTGTCAGGCTAAGCTTTTAAAACCTAGAGTCTTTGTCAGCTTTCTTGTGTTTCTGCTTCCCATCACGTGATGGAATGCACGTTAATTTACATTCGGATCTCATAGAGACTTTATCTAGAATATTCTTTTTAAGTCTCTAGCAAGGAAATTCATTTAAAGATAACAATCATTTCTTTTTTCAGATGCTTTAGTCCCTTTCCTTCCAGTAGGAAAACGTTCATTGATTCTTCTCATTTATTCTTTATTTTCACAAAGTAGGAGATGTAAAATGTAAATGTATATGTAAGAAATCGTCAGAAAATTGACATTACTGCAGTACAGCCAAGCTCACTTACTGGTTTTGGTTTTTGGCTTTTCTTTTTTTTGCGGGGAGTGGGGGCGAGGGGGAAGGAACGATGGCACGTTGCTTACCATTGCACTATTTCCAAAGCCCCAGCGATGATCCTTAGTGGGAAATTAGCCTTACATCGCTTTCCAGGGAGGCGAGGGACTATATGTATTCATCTTTCCAGAAGCTTCCCTCCTCATGTCATGAAATATCGTGTGCAGCATCCTGGGCATTAGCTATGCTGCATCCACACGCAGAGTATTTGCCTTGTGCCTCGTGGTGTGGGCCATGTTCCCTCTGGTGACTTTTCTCCTCATCTTGTGTTCCTTTATTTACGCAGGTGTGAGCAGTACAAATAGCTGTTGTGTAAGAGAACTAATTATTTTTCTAAGTAGGTACTATTTCCTGCCAGCCTATTTTTGCCTCGGCAATCAGTGGAAATGACTATGTGTGTCCACAATACAAGGGATGCTTCAGCTCAGTTTATCAAACTTAAGAACTCACAGATCCTCCGAGAATATATAGGTGGAACCCCAGAGGCCTCCAAACTCCAGTCTAAGCAGTATTGCAGCAGGCCATTTGGTGGGTTAATTACAAAAACTGTATTTGGATATATCATGAAAATAACAACATAATGGCTACAGCCTATTCTACACTAAGCTTTGTACATGTTAGCTCTAACTACCATGATAACTCCACAAAGCAGGTATACCATTACCACAATTTATAGTGGGGAAGGCTGGGCTCAAACGTCAGGTAATTACACCGGAATCCAAACTCACATCTCAGTCCCTTTGAAGCCTCTCTAGTACAGTCTGCTGCCTACTCGATAAGAGTTGCCCTAAAGCATGACTCCACGCAGCCTGTTATGAATTCAACCTGTTATAAAATGGCAGCTTCTACATAACTTGTTAAATTTTATCTCGCTGGTCAAGACTGGGAGTGCTGGGGCCGGTCCCGTGGCGTAGCGGTTAAGTGCGTGCACTCCGCTGCTGGCGGCCCAGGCCCGGATCCCGGGCCTCCACCGACGCAGCACTTGTCAGGCCATGCTGTGGTGGTGTCCCATATAAAGTGGAGGAAGATGGGCACAGATGTTATCCCAGGACCAGTCTTCCTCAGCAAAAAAGAGGAAGATTGGCATACATGTTAGCTCAGGGCTGATCTTCCTCACAAAAAATAAAAAATAAAAGTAAAAATAATTAAAAAAAAAAGACTGGGAGTGCTGGAGTCAGACCAACCTAGAATCTAATCCTGGCTCAGGCTGGATTCTAACCCCTTCTAGCCATGTGACTCTGTGGGAAATCATGTAATCTCCCTATGCCTCAGTTTCCTATTCTGTAAAATGGGGATACCATATCACAGGGCTAGTGTAATAAATGATTTATATTTGTAAAGGGGTAGAAACAGTCCTGAAACAATAACTCATTGACAGTTACCTGTATTTATTGTTAACACGCGCACACACACAGCTCTTAAAAAATATTTGTTGACCTTGCTGAAAAGGGATTATATAATGAAAAACACTACAGTGTCAGTTTTGTTCTCAGGAATAGAAAAACAACCCATACAAGATTTAAAAAAAAAAATTTTCAGGAACAGAGTCGATTGCTTTACCACCCCTCTTAGTTGCTGATTAAGCAGCCCAGAAATCACTGTTTCCCAGTCTGCCGAGAGACCTGGATGAACTGGGGACATTGCGAACGCTGATTGCTGCGGAGGGATGTCCCTGCAGCCTAGGACTCACCTGCTGAAGCAGTGGGCACTATCACCCCTCCATCGCTGCTAGCTCTGGGCCGTCCCTCTTGACTGCATGTTCCACAACAGCGGAACTGGAAGTCTACTGACCCCAGTGATGTTACACTCGTCTCTCAGTGATCTGGGTTCACTGTCACGGATGGGAGCACCCATTTATATACTCAAGCTCTTAAGGCCTCCTGCATCTGAGAAATCTCATCCTGTGGGAGGTTTCTTCCTTCTTCTGACTTCTTGCCCAGCAGGAGCATTTCAGATGGGAGAAGGGGTGGGTCAGAGCTGAGTGTGAAAGCCCCTCTCCCATGACTGGAAAGAATCTTCCATTTGTGGGTGAAGGGTGCTGTGTTGAAGGCCACATTGTAGAAACATACCTCACCTTAAGTAAACAGGCCCCCTGCTGAGCACAGTTTCTGTAGTAATTTTTGCACATGTACCATTCCAAAGTTTTTATTAAGGTCTGACAAGTGTGCATCTTTTGGTGTATTCCCATCAGGTTTTTCTGGACCCACCAGAAGTTTTAGATTCTTTACCCAAACCCCAAAAGTCTAAACTCTTACTAGGTCATGCTCCTCCTCCCCACTTTGCCTAACCAGTTTCTCAGGGAAAAAGCCTTTATGATGGGATTTCTCTGCCATTTTGTGATATTGTCTGTATGGTAATTTGCTTTTAAGTAATTCAGTATAACTAAGATGGTACCCTAATGTTTTAGAGATGGGTAATTAGCTGTGACGTTCTTTTTTTTTTTTTTGAGGAAGATTCACCCTGAGCTAACATCTGCTGCCAATCTTCCTCGTTTTTTTTCTTTTTTGGTTGAGGAAGATTGTCCCTGAGCTAACATGTGTGCCAATCTTCCTCTATTTTGTATGTGAGCTGCCACCACAGCATGGCTGTCGACGAGTGGTGTAAGTCCATGCCCGGGAACCAAACCCAGGCTGCCAAAGTAGAACACACTGAACTTAACCACTAGGCCACAGGGCCAGCCCCAGCTGTGACATTCTTAATATGAATTAATAATAGACTTAGTGACCTGTGGGGTTTTTTAAATTTACCATAAATGATGTTAAAAAAATTCATTTCTATTGGTGGCGCTTATGATCTGTGATCATTAGAGGAGGTGTCATAGGACCCGCAGATCTCGAATGACCAAGATATCCGAAGGCAGCCAGCCCAGTGTGCACGTAAGCACGCAGCCTCCAGCACTGGAGCCTGTGCGCCTCCACTTGCCCTAGGATCCTCCCCCACGGAGACTGCAAAACCTGCTGGTTGTGATTTGGGAACACTGCTGCTTCACCAGCAGCCTGGCCAACAGTACAGGTGCTGTTAATCGCGGTACCGAGGGAGAGAGCTGACCGTACCCCGGGCACACGCAGTTTGTGAGACTGTACCTGCCTGCTAAAACATACATTTTTCTTCTAGTTAAATTTGGTATGAGATTTACTTTTACAGTTAGAGTGAGGTGGGGTGTAGTGGGGCGTGGAACCAAAATCTGGGGCCTCTAACCTCTAGAGGCCTCTGGTTTTTATCTGAAGAATCTGACATTTATCAAACAGCCAACTTGGCTCAGAAGCGAAGCTTTTGAAAAATATGCATTCCCGAGTCCCAACTCCAGTAATTCTTATTGAAATGATGGAAGGTGGGTCCCAGGTGTTGGTATGTCTCAAAAGCTCCCCAGGAAATTCTAATATGCAGCCTGGGCTGAGAACCACTGGCGCAGAAGGATTCACAACGCTCGTCCCCTGTCTATTTCCTTGCCTAGGAAGAGGTTTCCAGGCAGACCAGTGGGTCTCAAGAGTAAATGTTTAGAAACACCTGGAGGTACTTGCTTGTAATCCATACCCTAGCCTCCCTCTCAGGGACTCTCATTCAGAAGGATTGGAGAGGAGCCTAGGCAAATGTCTGTTAGTCCAGCAGTCAGGAGTGGCTCATACAGGTGGACTACACTTTGAGAAACTCCGAATATCCCAGACAGCCAGGTTTCTCACCCATCGGCTCTAGTCAGCAAGTATAGAAATTTTCTTGAAGTCTACCTGGAAGGATGAATCAAATAGTACACTTTACCCACAAATATCAGAACTTCATAACAGAAAAATGCAACATTAGACATAACTAATCTGCTTCCCTTGTAAGCTCAACTCTTGAACTGGCACGCGCTCTGATTTCTTTTTAGGAGGCCCCGAACTGTACCCGGATCTGCCTGTGGGGTTCCCTAAAAGAGGGTTTCTCTTGATAACAGCATCAAGTGTTTGTTAAGCACCCACTGTGAGTCTAGAACAGAAATGACTGCTGGGGCAGATGGAAATGAGTAAGATTCAGGCCCTGATGTCACAAAAAATAAGTCTGATTGGGGAGGTTAGATACATGCCCAGGTAGCCTGAATGTAACCAAATAAATGTAGTGATTGCAATAGAAAGGAAGTGCTGTGGGAACAAGAGGAAGAAACGGTTCATCGACCTTGGGTGTTGGCAAGTGTCCCAGAGGAGACAATATCTGAGTTAGATCCCTATGGATAAGCAGATTTCCCCCCTCCCCCCAGCCCAGAGGGACCGGGGAAGAAAGGAACTCGAGGCTGAGAGACAGCCTGAGCAAAGGTTCAGAGGTATGGCCGTGCCTGACAACTGGAGAGCCGGTGAGCAGCCCGCAGGGTGCAGAGTGGCCCAGAACATGGGAAAGGTCGTTTAAAGTCAGAAGGACGTGGGTTCTGGATGTCATGCTGAGCTGTTTGGAATTTTTCTTTAGGCAGTGAGAAATCATCAAAGGTGTTTATACAGGGGTGTGACATGATTTCAGAATATGATTCTGGTAACAAACGGGTGAGTAAAATGGAGGGGAGGGAGAAGCTGGAGGCAGGAAAACCAATTAGGAAGCAATTGCAGTTGTCCAGGAAAATGATGCTGTACCACCACAATTGTCCTGTTCCTAAAATAATGCACTAATCATCCTGCTTCGTTTTATTCCTCTTATTTCTGGGGCTAGAAAAATCACTGAGCCCTTCTATGACTCAGAATCCCTCTCTATTAATAGAAGATGACAAAAGACTTATTTTACCTCACATAGAGAGGTACTGAGAGATGCTTGTAATTGTACCCAGGAAAGAGGGGGAAATGTTATTCTAAATGCCAGTGGTATAATCCCTCTCTGGGGACAGAAACTGTCTTTTGTCTCTAACTTCTTATTATAAAAATTTCAAACCTACAGGAAAGTTGAAAGTTGAATAAAAGCATCAGAAATATTCTTTGGAGGGAAGCTTCTGCAGAAGTTCCAAGTGTTCATTACCCAGGAAGTGGCATTTCTTTTTTTTTTTCCCCTTTTTCTCCCCAAAGCCCCAGTAGGTAGTCGTATGTTATAGCTGCACATCCTTCTAGTTGCTGTATGTGGGACGCGGCCTCAGCATGGCCGGACAAGCGGTGCGTCGGTGCGCGCCCGGGATCCGAACCCGGGCTGCCAGTAGCGGAGTGCGTGCACTTAACCGCTCAGCCATGGGGCGGGCCCTGGAAGTGGCATTTCTGATACAAGAGTCTGTCACCTTTAGGATGAAAATGCCCTTGCAACACGTTTGGTTATAAACACTGTTCCGTAAAGTGCGATTTTGTAAAGGCAGGCCTGTCTCCCCATTGTTTTCCATTACAAACAAAAGTGTAAGAGATGTTACTCCTATTACTGCTGTTGCTGAAATGGGGGTGCAGGTGTCCCATATTAGAAGGAGTTAAACATTTAAGTGAAGAGCTGGGCATAATGCTTTCAGGTTGTGCTTGCATTTGGGGTCTTGGAGTCTGTCCTCGTAGCGAGGGACGCCTGGTCATGCCTTTTTCCGTCTGCTGCCCGGCCCTTTCCAACAACTAGATCTCCATTTCACCACCCAGGACCACATCAGAACTCTCTACTCTTTGGAAAAGTATTACTGGTATCTATCACAGAATGCACTACGGACTGAAAATGCTTTAAATTTTGCCAAAATGACTTTGTCTTCCACCTTGTAAAAAATGCATGCTCGATATATCTGCTGAGTTGGTGCAAGATATTCTGAGGAATAAAGATAAATCACATGGGGACACTCCTCTCAAGAAACTAACAGGCGGGACTGTGACCTCAGACAGAATGTTACAAAGGTAGCATTCAGTGTGTTAGAACAGCATCAAAGTTCAAGATCAAAGGTCAAGATGACTGATGGAGTCTTTCCATCCCAGGATGGGACAATTTGGACTTACAATGAGGAACTCCACAGTACTTCACTGCACATATGAAAAACACTCATATGTGGTTATAGAGTGATATAACAAGAAGACATGTCAGGAACACATAAAGAAAAGATAATATACGCTACTTTCTGAGGTACATTACGTAAGTAATGAATAGTTCTCTCAAGTGGAAATATTTGTTCTGGTACAGTAAATTATTCTGATTCATTTGTTCTCTCTTAACATGCATTTCTTAGAAAACCTACTGGTGAAATTCATCACAAAGCAATTGAGAGATTACAAATTACAGAAGAATAAGGCTTTTTAATCCTTACACAAATTAGTTTTTATTTTAAGGCAGTTTAAATATCACAACATCACAGCCTGCATTTGCACGTGCTCATCCTTTACTCGTTAGATCCCTTTACTGCAGAGAGCTCAAGGAAATCAACTAGAAACAGGGCTTTGCTGACAACAAAGAATCAGTTATAAAGGGAAGTAGTGAAGATTTATTCACTTATTAATAAAGTCATGTGGCCATTTGATAATTCTAATTTCTGATTCAATCTTTAAAGGTGACTTACTCACTTCTTTTAAAAAAATGTAAAAGCCACAGACTGGAAGAAAATATTTGTAAAAGACACATCTGATAAAGGACTGTTTACCCAACATATACAAAGAACTCGTAAAAGTCAGCAGTAAGAAAATGAACAACTTGATTTTAAAAAGGGCCAAAGACCTTAGTGGACACTTCACCAAAGAAGAGATACAGATGGCAAGAAAGCATATGAAAAGATGCTCCACATCCTGTGTCATCAGGGAAATAGAAATTAAAACAACAGTGAGATACCACCGCACACCTATCAGAATGGCCAAAATCTGAAACACTGTTTCGTGAGGATGTGAAGCAACAGGAACTCTCATTCATTGCTGGTGCGAATGCAAAATGGCACAGCCACTTTGGAGAACAGTTTGGCAACCTCTTACAAAACTAAACATACTCTTACCATATGATCCAGCAATCACACTCCTTGGTATTTACTTACCCAAAGGAGTTGAAAACATGTCCACACAAAAACCTGCACACTGATGCTTATAGCAGCTTTATTCATAATTGCCAAATCTTGGAAACAATCAAGATGTCGTTCAGTAGGTGAATGGATAAGTAAACTGTGTTACATCCAAACAATGGAATATTGTTCAGCAGTAAAAAGATATGAGTTATCAAGCCATGAAAAGACATGGAGGAAGCTTAAATGCACATTGCTAATGGAAAGACGCCAATCTGAAAAGGCTACATATTGTATGATTCCGACTGTATGACACTGTCGAAAAAGCAACTATGGAGCCAGGAAAAAGATCAGTGATTGCCAGGGGTTGGAGGGAGGGAGGGATGAACTGTTGGAACAGAGAGGATTTTTAGGACAGTGAAACTACTCTGTATGATACTATAATAGTGGATACATGTCATTAATGTCATTATACATTTGTTAAAGTCCACCAAGAGTGAACTCTTATATAAACTATGGACTTTGGGTGATAATAATGTGTCAATGTAGGTTCACTGATTGTGACAAATGTACCACTCTGGTGTGGAATATTGATAATGGAGAAGGCTGTGCATGTATGGGGACAAGGGGTATATGGGAAATCTCTGTATTTCCTGCTCAGTTTTGCTGTAAACCTAAAGCTGTTCTAAAAAATAAAGTCTATTAGAATATATATATGTGTGCTGCTGCCAGGTGACTTGGAACTACAAAATATAGTTTTCTCCTTGAGTTAGATGAAAGCCCCTTTTCAAATGTCTATTACACAGTTTTTCTTCTTTTAAAAAATAAAGCATTATTGAGTTATACTTGGATGGGTGATACTTGTGCATGGAATAAAATTCCAAAGCAAGAAGTGGTATAGAGTAAAAGTTAGTCTCTGCTAGCCACCTAGTTCCTCTCCCTAGAGGCAACCACTGTTAACTAGTTTTTGTGTATCTTCCCAATAACAGTCTATGCGTGTTCAAGCATACACATTTAGTATTACTGATGTTATTATTACACGATTGTAGCAGACTAAACATACAGGAGTGCAATTTGATATTTCACTGAACACATTTTGGAGATGGGCTCATAATCAGAAAACATAGAGCTTCCTCATTCTTTTTAATGGCTACAAGGTATTCCATTGCATAGGCCTAGCATAATTTATTTATCCAATCTTCCTATTGATGGATATTGAGGTTGCTCATAATCTTTTTTGCTATTGCAAGCAGTGACTGCAATGAATATACTTTTACACACTCACCGATTCTGTATGTGAGGATATCTGCAGGATAAATTCTTAAATGTGGAATTGCTGAGTCAGAGTATGTGAACTCATCATTTTGATAGCCATCACCCAGATGCCCCCTTCAGAGATGGTACTAGTTTACATTCCCACCAGTAATGTATTTCCCCATACCTTAGCTGACACAGTGTGCCCTCAAACATGTTGCAAATCTGATAGATGAATATCGAATCTCATGGTAACTATACTTTGCATTTCTTTTTTAAGAGTCAGGTAGAGCATCTTTTGGTATGTTGAAAGCCTGTTTGGATTGCCTTTCCTGTGAACTGTCTATTCACATTTTTTACCCATTTTTTGACTGGAAAATAAATAAAATAAAAATCCTATTTTATTTTTTATACCTTATTTTCAACCATAATATTAGGTTCATTATAGCCACTGAACTTCAGTACCATTACTTAATCATTAGTTTCAGATAGAAAAACGTAGAGGCCCTTGATAACCCCAAAGCACACTTTGATGCATAACTCATTGAGGTCTGACTTTTCCTTCTCAACTCATTCATTTAGAATGAGTTGTAATGAAAACTGCTCTCACTCCTTGGGCTCCCTCAGGGTCAGAGAGCTTTGATTTTTGTTTGTTTTGTTTTTTTTTAAAGATTTTTTTTTTATTTATTTATTTTTTCCCCCCAAAGCCCCAGTAGATAGTTGTGTGTCATAGCTGCACATCCTTCTAGTTGCTGTATGTGGGACGCGGCCTCAGCATGGCCAGAGAAGCAGCGCATCGGTGCGAGCCCGGGATCCGAACCCGGGTCGCCAGCAGTGGAGCGCGCTCACTTAACCACTAAGCCACGGGGCCGGCCCATGTTTGTTTTGTTTTAATTCCAGAAGAGTTGTTTGTCTTAAGCTCTGTATAAGCGCCTTCTGAGGAATTTTAACTCATTTAAATAACAGCCTTAATATGCTCTTCTAGCATTCACAGTCCCTGCTTTCCACCTGAGCACAAAGGAGAGTAATACAGTCATGCGTCACTTAACGATGGGGATAGTTCTGAGAAATGTGTTGTTAGGTGATTTCGTCGTTGTGTGAACATCACAGAGCGTACTTACACAACCCAGATGGTATTGCCTACTACGCACCTAGGCTATATGGTACTAATTTTATGGGACCACCGTTATATATGTGGTCCATTATTGACTGAAACATCGTTATGTGGTACATGACTGTACCACTAAATATCTAAAAGCCTTTATCCTCACCCCTCACCTCCCCATGAGAAGATATTTTTTTGGCCCCTAAAATAGAGAAGTGGGAAAGTCCCTTTACTTCTCTTTCTCAGTCTGGGAAAGACTTGTGACACTAAAGTGTCTTGTTTACAATCCCCAAATATCACATTGCTCTTTGCAGCTGATATTCTTTAGCTGTTGATTAAAAGATCCATATTTTACACAAAACAGAAAATCCTGAATCAAAAAGATTTTGAATATTACTTTGAACTGGCTTTATCACAAGTGCATATCAGGAATTCGCTGAAAGTGAAATGGGAGGTAAGGACACAGAGAAGGAGAGGATAGCATCAAAAGTAATAAGATGGAAGTCAGGAAGTAGGTTTGTAAATAGCAGGATGTATATAGGAAAAGCTACTATCTGTTGTCCTAGTTCACCACACCAAGCTGGGCAGAAGAAACCAATCTCTTCTACAACTAGTAGAAAAGAACTACTAGTATCCAATCCTATTGTGGTGAGATAAAACTCACAGGAAAGTTAGATGAGATTTAGGAAACATACTCTCAACCCAGAGACATTTCACTGAAGCAGCTCTCTTAACCTTAATAGGGATTTTAGATCTCCATTCACCTTTCTTTTTAAGAAGAAAATAGACTGTAGGCAGGAGGCCAGATTGAAGATATAACGTGTGATCTTCTTTTTAATCATTGTCTTAGCCAAATTCCCTAGAAAATAAAACCTGAGGCAAAGAATACAGGCATGTGTCATTTAACAACAGGGGTGAGTGCTGAGAAATGCATCCTCAGGTGATTTTGTCATACACTATATGAAACATCATAGAGTGTACTTATACAAACCTAAATGGTGTAGCCTACTACACACCTGGGCTATATGGTACTAATCTTATGGGACCACCATCATATATGTGGTCCATCCATGATCAAAACGTCATTACATGGTGCATGACTGTACTTGCCAAGGCTGTGTTGGAAGGTGCAATCCCAGGGCTTCAAAAGAGAAAGAGAGAGGAGGCAGGAATGCAAATACCAGGTAGTGTGTTAAGGAACTGACCATAACTTCACAAGGAAACACAAGCCAGTTGCTCATCCTGCAAGTCACCTTGAAGCAATCCATCAGGTGGAGACCGAGGGGTGGAGAAAGGGAGAAGGATTTATTTTCTTGGCCTCTAGTCCCTTGATTCAAAGTTTAACTCTCCTGCACTTCTGGGTTATTACTCAGCCACTTCAGGGAGCCATTAGGGAAGTCAGATTCCACATCTTACTAAGCTGCCTGGAAGAGGTGGGAGGAGAGAGGCCATCCATAGGTACAGGAGTCTCCTCAGGTCAGACCTGGGCCTTGGAGCCACTGGGGCTCCCGTTGCAGCGAGTGAGATGTGAGATGATCTCAGCGAAGCCCGGCCCCCAGGAGGCTCTCCATTCAGGAAGAGGCTGAGGCTTGGGGGTCAGGTGGGGCTGGGGAATCTTGAGAAGCACAAAAACTAGTCTGGTAGGGTCATGTTTTAAAATTATGAAGAGTAATTTCAAAGCTTTTTAGGATCCAAGAATTAGTGCTTTTGTGAAAGTTAATATGAATGACTTTCAGATAAATGAGTCATCAACTCATGAGTATGGGGGTGGAAATTCCATTATTAAGAAGATTTATAATTGCTGAAATATTTTTTATGATTATTCAGATTGATCTCTGGACTGAGTTTACTCATTCTTAATCAGATGACTTTTATTACTAAAGTTGATTTTAAGGGAGTGTTCATTAATAAAAAATGCTTTTAACCACAATGCTTTGTTTCCAAGTGGTGTATCATAATTTGTGCTAAGACACATATCTCAACTTCTAGATATATATTTTACCAAAACTCCTACTGCACTAAAAAATGACGAACTCTTATCTTTCTGCACATTTGTGTGCTCACAACAGGGTCCTGTGATATGGGTTTAGAGAAGGGAGGGCAGATGGTAGTGACGGCTATAGGAAAAAGAATCAGTGAAAGAGACCCTATTGACGAAATGAGTTTCATACATCTAAAAATAAAATAACAACAATTACTTATCCTAGCATATACATCCAGATAACATTTGGAAATTTACATAGAAGTAACAGGAGGACCTAAATGAAGCCTTTTGAAAAAAGTCCTAGCTTTTCAAAGTATGTGTTCCCTTGGATTCTTGGGATTCTAGAAATTTGTTTGTTATCCAAGTGAAACAACCATAGTTGGTGTCATCTCCATACATACAGCAAAAAGCTAACTTTGTGCAACAACACATGTGCACTTGTCCCCTAGACTGTGGTATCTTTATGTCCTTTCCATGCTCCCCACCATCTAAAGCCCCACTGAGAACCATTTGTGTTGTCCTGCTTAGGGCGTATTTTATCTGAATGTAGCCTCCCTCCTCTAGCTTCCCTCGAGGCATTTGCCAGTCCCTTATGAGGTCAGGAGTGTGCACTGTGGCCTAGGAAAAATATTCATGTAGTTACTTCATATCCTGCAGGAGACGGAAGACAACATGAGAAATGCTGTTACCACTCATTCAAAGTAGTTTATCACCTTATCTTTAGAAAGTTTAACGTCAGAACTTCAAGGAGCGGATAAATCGTCCAATCTGGGCCTGAGGCTGAGTTTCCCACCCTCCAGGAGTTTAGATGTCTGAGAAGAATCCGAGCGGATGTGGATTTACATGTTAGTACCTGAAAGCAGGCGCAGCCCCCACCCTGGAATGAGTGTACACTTCCAGAGGACTCATTTCCAGAGGGTGGTGGAAGGAGCCACAGAGACAGCCGTGTGCCCACACGCTCAGCCATCTGCAGCTCCAACCACACGTCTCTCCCCCCGTTTCCTGCAAATGATTCATCTATTCTTTTTCTCCTTCTTCAAAGTTAACTTCTTCAAAGATAACTGTGTAGGCATTTAAGGAGAGGAAAGTCATTAAGAAAAGTGGAATCTGGAGTTCTTAGGATGAGGGAGAGCAGATTAAACAGTCTGGAATTTCACAAAGCAAACAGTGCAGGTATGGACTCCGGGCTCTCCCCTCTCCTCCTGGCACATCATTTCATAACAGGTTGTCATCATCCATCATGAACAGGTCAACAAAAACGGCTGCATGTAAACTATGAGTGCATGAGTGGCTAAAGAGCAGAAGAGGGGAGAACGGCAGAAGTCAGGAGAAGGATTCTGGATTTTCCAACTGAGGACGTTGCTCATCTTACCCACCATCATACACGGCTTCTGTCTCTAATTTTACACCAATGAATGGGATCTTTGTGACTTTTTCTAATAAGCAGACAAAAAAGCTGCCACCAAAGTCATGCTTTAAAGGAGACCCCAACCAATCACCAAGAATGTGATTATGGCTGTGCCTGTGACTCCAAGGGTAGTGGTGGCAACATGCCGCATGGGAAGGGGATGAGCATGTCCAAAAGGAGGTAACCCGTGGATATTTGTTGAATTGCTTCAAATTGGAGGCAGATGGGCCTTGGTTCACATCCTGGCTCTGCTTCCAGCTTCTGGGACATTAGGCAAGTTGATAAAAGTCTGGGAATCTCAGGTATGTTGGGGGATGAGGACACGTACCTCACAGGGTGGAGTGAGGATGGAAGAGGATACTGTAGGTAAAGCACCTGGTGTGGTCACTGGAACAAAGTAGATATGCAGATATCAGGTGAATTAGAACATTCCTTAGGATTTCACTTCCATTTCTGCCACATCCTGCACCCTAAGGCTAGCAAGGTAAAGAACTCAAAGGAGTACTGGGGGGCTCTGGCCTATTCCAGTACGGTCTTGCCCATCAGGAGAGGAAGGGACCTGGCAATAGGACTGCATGGGACAAACTGTCCTTGTTAATGCAAAACACAGGGGAGAAGGAGGGAGGCAGAGAGACAAGCAAAGCCTGACATCCCTTCTTCCCCCACCCCCAAGAGCCACCACATCCCCTGTGGCAAATGATGGCCCCAGATGTGAGGGGTCCCATTGCTGAGTAGAATATACAGATCCCAGATCCGATCAAGTTCTTAAAGACTCGAGCATGATGCCTCCATTTCCTCATTTGTAAAATGGGTGTTACAATAGAACTTACATCTTGGGTTGTTGTGAAGATGAAATAAGATAATCTCTGCAAAGGACTGAGCAGAGGGGCCCAGGACAGTCAGCAAGCAGTTCATCAATGTTGGCTACTGTTATTTTTTTGTTTCATATCAATATAGTATTGTTAACAAATTACTTCACTCATTAACTTGTTTATTGATTGATCAATTTTCACTTAATAAACACTTGTTCACTCAGTCATTCCATTCATTTACTTATCATCAAATATTTATTGAGCTCTTATGCTGTGCTGGTGCTGTGCTGGGCCCAGGAGATGCCAAGACTCATTCGGCAAGAAGCTTGAAGGCCAGTCGGGGAGAGAGATGTATAAAGGAAAACAGGACAAGACAAAGTGTAGTAAGTGTCCTAATACAGAGGTGTAGAAAGTGCTCCTGGAACCCAGGGGAGCCAGCAAGGGCTTCACAGAGAAGACGCTTTTTGAACTGGATCCTGAAGGATGAGCAACCTGAGGAGTTTGGGCTTGGGAATTTCAGGTAACAAAAACAGCTTGCGGAAAGGGTAGAAACTTCCAGTTATAAGATAAATAAGTCATGGGGAGGTAATGTACAGCATGGTGACTATAGTTAAAATAATACTGTATTGTATATTTGAAGTTTGATAAGAGAGTAGATCTTAAGAGTTCAAAAAAAACAAAGGTGGGGGGCTGGCTCAGTGGCACAAGTGGTTAAGTGCACGCGCTCCACTGTGGTGGCCCGGGGTTCGCAGGTTCGGATCCCCAGTGCACACCGACGCACCACTTGTCAAGCCATGCTGTGGCGGCGTCCCATATAAAGTGGAGGAAGATGGGCACAGATGTTAGCCCAGGGCCAATCTTCCTCAGCAAAAAGAGGAGGATTGACATAGATGTTAGCTCAGGGCTGATCTTCCTCGCAAAAAAAAAAAAAAAAAGGTAGGGGATGAAGTTGTAAAAAAAAGCACGGCTGGAAGCCATGAGGACTTTGGTGTGGGTGGTGTCGGGCCGTGTGCCTGGTGCCTTTCCCTGAATTCAGGCTCGACGCTCCGCTGGGGCCACGGCGTCCCACCTGCAGGTGAGCCCTACCCCGGGTGCTGGGCCCAAGTCTGCTCTTGGAGGAAATATAAGCAACTCCTCTAACTCAATATCTGGTTAGCTGGGCTCCAGATTCACTTCTGAGCTCCTGGTGCATTTCCAGCTATGAGGTTTCCACTTTATTCCTGTTACAGGCTCTACCTTGTATTCCAGTTCTAATAACTGAGTTTCCATCTTGTTCCTTCCTCCACATTCTGCCTCTAAGTTTCTTTATGACTGGGATTCTGCCATTTCTTATAGGCCTTCCCAGGGCTTGGGTCGCTCCTGGAGACCTATCCTTGACCTGGAGGCCCACTGAAGGCTGCTTGGTCCACTGATGGTTACTGCCTGCCAGATTCCTCCTCTTCGCCCTCCTCAGGTGGACACAGACGATGACCTCTTGTTGAAAGTCTCTGATGACAACCAAATGGCTGAACTGCCCCATTTCTGCCTAAACAAAAACTCCCATCTACAACCTGTTTCAACTGCCTAGAGAAACTGCCCCCAGAACCCTCAACAAACTCAGTTTGGCTCACCAATAATGGAATTGCTAAATTCCATTTTGACTATCGCTAATGAAAAATAGACTACCTTTGTATTGAAAGTAGCCCTAGACATATGCTTTTTGGGATACAGGTTCTGCCATATGCTTTAATAAATTCCCCACAAGTATTTGGACTTAGAGAAGGAGTCCAATAAAAGCTATTGGAGTGTATGTTACCAAAAAGCCTTGGTGTTGTGGGCTCAGGCCTGCCTGTGCTGACTAGCATTTTATGGCATGTATCATTTCCTTAACATTGCTCAAAAGACTAGGACACCAATAATATGCTACCAGCCACAACTTTTAAAAAACAAACTTGGGAATAAAGTCACAAGAGGAAATGAGGACCATTTGGAAATTCGAGAACACACACGTTCTTTATGATTTTTTTTTTTTTTCCAGGAAAGATTTCAAAGTTTCAACCTGTTTTAATGCTAGCCCATCTGGCTGCTTTATTAATGAAAACAGCAGCATCCTCTAATGCTCTCGTGTGAGGCGGTACTTTCCAAAAAATTACAGAAAGAACTTTTGGATTTGATGTACCATATTTTGACTTTTTTTTCTTTGAAAAAATAAATCCCAACCGGAGAGCATTTTAGAGAGTGTGCACATAGAAATATTCATTGAGTCATGCCTGGTGTTGTAGGTCTATCGCGGTGCGTGGGGTTTCCAGAACAATTACATAAGTGTTAGCATAGTCAGGAACTTTTGACATGTGTGGCAGCTTAATGGAGTTCTTTTCATCATTGAAAATATCCTAATTGTTGTTTCCTTAAATTTAAAATGCATAAAACTGGTGAAGCAGTATAAATTGATTTTGAGGCATTTCTATCAGGTGTGCTTTGTTGGCAAAGAAACTGAAGAAAATTTATTTGAAATGAAAAAACAGGTGATCAAGCTGTAACAAATACAGTAATCTAATCATCCAGCAAAAACTGCCTGGGAGCATAAATTGTAAGTGAGACATTTTTCTTTCTTTTCCTTCTACCATTGGTCAAGTTTTCCTTCACAATCTGAGTGTGTGTAGCATATTGTTTACTTGGACAACCTGAAATCCAGTAACATGGTTTTGAAAATGCTGGGGTTCCAAAAGCTACTAGAACACACCAATACCCTGCTTTTACTTTTTAGAAGACCGCCCAGAAAATAATGTGATATTCCAAGTCTCACTAATATGTCTGTGAAAATGTTATCTTTTTTTTTTTTAAGATACTCAGGTTCCAAGGTATCTTCCAGTAAGAGAAACTAGAGAAAGACTCAACTAGAGCCACTGTCAATTCATCTTTTCCATCTCAAAAGTGAGCCATTCCCCCAAATCCAGGGTTTAGGGGCTTTCTAGGGAGGGTGGAGTCCTTAGTTCTTATAGGTGTTTGTTCAGTGTCTTGCACAACTTTCTGACTGGCTTATTTTCCTGCAGATAAGAGGTTGTAGTTATGGGTGTTACTGTATTTATTTGTTCAAAAGATAAGTGCAAAGGACGGGCAGGCAGAGCAAACCTGACTCATAGAGGTTGCTGTCAGTTTGCACCCTGTGCACCCCTTTTGAGGGGAGAGCACAGTCCACCAAGTCCAGCTCTGCACACCCAAGTGCCATTGGATTCTTTCCGCATGACCACAAGTACTTAACACCTTTCCTCTGTAGCAGAGCTGATAGCACAGAGCATCCTGGGAATCCCTACAGAGAAGGTGTGGTGAGGCCGTGTGGGCTGTGGTCACGTAGGTGAGAATGTAAATGGGATCACAAATGTAATCTAAGCATCCTTGTGACACACAGTCATCACTAGAGTTTGCTTGTTCATGTTGGAGTACTATGTGCCGTACAGGACTATTTCCAAGAATCTCCTGAACATGTACCCCTGGGGCTTAGGAGACAAGGTGAAAAGAGAAATTTGGTGCCCCTGCCAAGTTTCCTAGATAATGGAGATGATTTTTAAGGAGGAAGTGATGTGTTCATTCCAGGGCTGGGAGGGTGGGAGGGGAAGAAGGCAGCTTTAGCAAGTAAGGAAATGCTGCCAAGACTAAGGCCAAGTCACAACATACCCTCTAGACCCATAGAAAAGAGGTGAGGGCAGCTGCCTTACATTGTTTCACTGAAAAACTCCTCATCTTACTCTTCATATTCCTGGCTTTCTGCATCCAGTCATTACCAAGCACTGTCTCTTCTGATTCTGGAATCCATCTCCTTTCTCCATCTCTCCAGCCACTGAGTTTAGTCTCTTACCGTCTCTCACCTGGATTACTACAATAGGCTCCCAACCGGTCTCCCTGCTTTGAGCCTTGCCCCCAAAACCCCATATCTCACCAAGGGCATTTTTCATGTCTTTTTGTTGTTTAACCATGGGAAATTATTGGGAATATTTCTGTCAGCTTTCAGGATAGACCAGAAGACTCAGAAATTGATAGAAACTGGTTGGGGTAGGGATAGGATAGGTCTAGGAGCCACTCCACAGTGTTGTCAGTGCCCTGCCTCAGAATGAATGATCTTCTGTCATGCCTGGGGAATTTTTTTCTATTTTTCTTTCCTCTTTTCAAGATTCCAATTCCAGGGAGTGCACATTGTTCCAGCTTGGGTCAGGTGGCTGTTTGTTGTTGAGCAGAGGGTTGAGGCACCTAGATTTAACAGTCTCACCAGACTTTCCAGTGGGAGAGAGATAATCTTTCAAAAGAAAGTCAAAGTAGAGTGGGTAATGATGGGCAAAAGTCAGCATGTGCTGATATGTTGATTATATGAAGGGCATCTAAGTGTGGGAAAATATATATTATCCCATTGTACTCCAATCGTTTGTTAAGTTAGCCCTCTTCCCCAATAACATTGAAGTCCTTGAAGGAAGAACCATGTCTTATTCATCTTTGTATGCCTGGCCTTCCCATAGGCACATACAATCAATATTCATTGTTTGAAAGAATGAATCAATGTCCCTTTAAATGAAAGCTTGGTTTTGTCTGGTCTATAAGCTTTCAGAATTACTTTATTTTCCCCAGCTCCAGCCTTCAGTGATCCTTCTCCCTGACTGAAAACTGCTAAACACCAAACTCAGTAGTACTCAGTCCACTCGCCCTCTGGGTGTTCCCGAAGGCAGAAAGAACCAAGAGACTATATGTCAGATACAAGATTCTCTTTCTGTTTCCATTCATCCATCTCCTCTAGCACCATTTTGGTCTTCGGGAACTCCTAACGTGCATTTGTTCCTGGGATGCTTGGTAGTTCTTCATGAGCTGATATCTAACTATCTTATTTGGCATAATACAATGGAAAGAAGGTGCTTTGAAATCAGACAGATGGAGGTTCCAATGTGAACCCACCAATTACTAGCTTTGTGACCCTGGAGAATTTTTTTAACCTCTCTGGATCTTGAGTTACACATATGTTCACTCAAGATATTACAAGTGTAAATGAAATAATATATGCAAAGGCATTTGCCATAGTGCTTGTCATATGACAGGTGTCATAAGCCATCAGCCCCATTCTGCTTTGGTGGCTTCTAGTGATAGGGGCATGAGGGAAATTTACAGGGCTACAAGAAGTCATTTGAACTGAAAGGAAAAAAAGAAAAAAGCAGAATGAACAAACGGAATGATTTATAGGTGTGTGTCGATGTTTTGTTCTGCTCTAGGATGAAGTGGGATGAAATCTTGGGTGCATTATGGGTTGTTAGCTTGTATCATCTGAGGGGTCACTTTTCTGGAAACCCTGGGGCAGAAGAGATGGAGGACAGGAGAGTCGGCAAGCCCTCACATGGGCACGTTGCCTGGGGGGTGGGAGGTGGGGAGGGTCTGCCCAATAACTTCTCTGCTTCTCTGGCATCCTCATTTTTTAATTTCATCTATAAAAGAATATGTTACATTATGCATGTTATAATTAATTATATGATGTAATAAAATATTTTTAGAGCTCAGTTCTAGAAAAAAGAGTTAAAGAAACATCGCTGACTATTACTGTATTTTTGTTTTCTCTTCACATTAAAAAATTCACAAATGGAAAATTCAAGGTACTGCAGTAGAAATATAATTAGCATTTCTCTCTCAAATAAAATGTGTGTTGACCTGAGCAGAACTGGAAGCCAACTCAACAGCTCAAAAGGAGGACATGATACCCACTCCTCCTCTCTTCAGTATCAGCTCCTTTTATCCATTGTTTCCCTTCTCCAAAATTCTAAGCTGCTCATACATCCCAGATCTTTCCTGAGGGGAAGGAGCACATGCTGTCCTGGTGTGGGAATGCCTGGTGTGCGAATTCGTGGTTTGGAGGAGAGGGAAGATATGAGGCAGAACTGGGAGATATCGAGCTGAAAATAGTATAACTCCCCTCCACACCTCTCTCTGTAGAACTGCACCAGTTCCTCCCCTGCCAAAGGGAAGCCACGGTGCACAGTAGTCTGAGGAGAAAGAGCCTTGATTTTTCTTTGGAGAACCACTTTTCTCCTATAGGAGAAATGACTGTCAATCACGTTGCCTTCGCCTATCCTGGCCAAGGGGACGCTGGATACATGACTGGAGCGAGGTCTATCAGGTGCTCTTGACCTGGAATTTTGATGTCGAGAGAAGTGATACAAAAGCTGAGAATGGTTCTCAGTCGTTTACCCTGGTAGCAATGGCCTAAGGAAACCGCATTATGCCTCACACCTTGTACTTTCATAAAGCAGCTTCTCAGCTTCTCCTCCTGTTCTGTGAGCTACTCTATATCCTTCCAGTAAATTCATTCGTTTGCTTAAGACATCCAGACTCAGCTTCTATTATTTCCATCACAGAATTCAGATTAAAATAGCTTCTCAGATGCCACAGACTCCAATAGACAATACTAAAGGTCAAAATTTGGGAGGTGGGAAGAGTCACCTAGAGGCAAACATTTACCAAGGCACCAAGTTCAGTTTTTCTCAAGCCATTCAAATCCCAAATGTTGGCTTTACGGCAACCCTCAGAAAGCCTTCCCTTTGGCTTGCCTTCCCTCACAAGCTTGGGAAGGCAAAAGAGCCCCGGAGCCAATTCTCCCAGGGTGAATTTCATTCAAATCACCGGATTCTCTAGATCTGCCAGTGTAATTCAAATAAGCCCCACAGATTCTAGAAAAAGGTCAGTGGTCCTGGTCTAGGTGGGTACGTTTAAATCAGTCTTGTACGAGGCAGCGCCAGAGTTGCGCAGTAATTATAGAACAGATTATGATGGACGAGCAGCCCCTGCAGTGAGGTCAATAGGCATTTAAAAAATCACTGCGTGGGAACCTTTTCAAACCACAACCCTCCATTAGAAGCCTACATTTCCCAGAAGATCCTTATTCCTGCATTTAGGCAGCAATTTTAAAGTCAGCTGGAACCACTGTTTCTGCATGATAGCTACTGAAAAAAAGTCAGACTGGATTTTACTTTCCTATAAGCAGCATCTCCTGGCTGTGGCATTTTGTATTCCTAAGCTGTCACATTCTTTTGAAGTTATTTGCAGCTTTGGTTTGACAAGTATCCTAAATTAGCCATAACCAGCCTTCTCCTCGTGGAGTTTAGGGACCAAGAGGGAGTGGGGGAAAGAGGTGCATAGGAGAAGTTCCTGAAACATTTACCAGAGCCCTCCCCAACCTGTTGAAATTTCTTCTTCTTTTTATGTTGGTTTTGCTGTAGGTGCCAACTCCACCATCCTAATGGGGAAGAACCTCTGTGTACTTTCTCGTTCAACATTTGTTCAGGACCTACGAAGTGCCAAGCACTATATCCTGTACCAGGCACTGGGGAACTAGGAAGACAAGGTGTTGCCAGTAAGGAGCTTCTATTCCAGCGGAAGGAGACAGAAACAGGCATGGTGATTCCAGATCTGCTTGGCGCAGTGTAGCCCCTGGGTCTAACCAATGGAATATGGGGATTCTGCTCTCCTTACTTTCCAGGTGGAAATGGTTGTGTGAAGTAGCAATTAGACAAACACTTCAGGCAAGGAAAATCAAAACAGGAAATTGTTGATTTCAAATAAATTCAGAAAATGAAAATCTTTCCGGGAAGCTTTTACTTCCGATGACTTATTTCAGTATTTCTTTGTTTTTCTCATGTGGAATCTTTTAACGAGTACCTTACATTTGTGGAATGCTCGGTGCTTTTGCAGAGCCCTTTCTGCGCGTGAACTCATTGGTCCTGGGAGAAGGGCTGAGCAGGTATTATCCTGATTTCACAGGTAAGGAAACTGAGGTTCCCACGACTTTCCCAAGTGTTCTCAGCTGGCTTAAGTGTGACCAGAGGCCAGGCTTCCCCTGTCCCTCGTCAGCACACGGTCCTCACTTCTCCCCTCCCTCCTATCTCATTGCCATCTTTTTCATCTGTCACAAAGTGCTCCACTGTTGTGGGTTTGATTGAGATGAGCCATAAGATTTTCACTGGGACCCAGAATATTTCCCTCGACACACACACTCCTAGAAAGTACATACTCCTGTAATCTGGTACCACCATTTGTCAAAAATTATTATTTTTAAACCTTCTTCTTCCTGGCTCAGAGACAATTGAGGAAAAGAACTAAATTTCTAGTGGGACATTGGCTTTCCTAGCAAGGATGGTCATAGGAAGAATCCAGAGAGGACACAACACACCTAATTATTGTTTTGCATCAAAAATATTAGAAGCAGAAATACTGATGCCATATTAATAACAGCAACTTCTGAATTTGTAACAAAAAGTCTTGGTCTTCCATGACCCATTTGCCTCATTCATCCATCCCATAAAAATCGATCAATTTAGTGAGAACAGGATGGAAACCACATACAGATAAACCGTTCATTATAATATGGCCTCTACTAATGAAAGATAACATTTATCTAACACCTATTATAAGCCAGGCCCTGTGCTAAGTATTTCATGTAATTATATTATCTCACTTAATCTTGACCCCCAACCTTTTCAGGTAGGCGCTATTATCATGACCATTTTACAGATAAGGAAGTTGAGTTCTAAAAGGTTAACTGTGTTGCCCAACAATACAAAGCTACTTAGGAGTGGAGCCAGTGTTTGAAACCAGGGCTATCTGACTGCAGAACCCTCTTTCCCTAATCACTGTTCTAATTAGGGGCACAGATTGTCAGAGGTAGACCTCAGTCCAACTCCCTATTTTAGGCAGAGGAAGCAGAGGTCCTGGCTGGTGAAGGATCTGCCTAAAGCCACACAACATTGTCTTCACCAACAGAATGAGACTTGCATCTTTGTTGCCTCTGCCACCTGGAAAAAAGCCAGTAGGAGTCTTTGGTGTTTGCCTATAAATTTACAGAGGAATATCTTTTGAGAGTTCAAGTTAAGGCCGTGCCATGTAAAGTGGAGTCTTGACAAACGGTTACAAGTGCTCAAGAATCCAATTATAAGGCTAGTTATTCAATCATAAGAAACATTTCTAAACAGTTGAAAACTAGCCATATTCCAACAGGACTCTCTAATTCCACCTGGATGTGCTCTAAGAGCCAACTTGGAGAATGATTATCTGTTTCATAATAGAGTATTTATCTCAAGCTTTCAGAGGACTCATCTTTGAAACGCTCTTAAGCAGAAAGTTAAGTTCTAACAAGCTGATGGTGATAATGCAGGTTTTATGACTTTGGTTGTTTGGGTTGTTTTTCTTTTCTTTTTTTTTTAAGAGTTCAATAACCACACTGAATGTTAACAATCCATTAGCTCTAAAGGGAACAATTTTTAGCTCCCAGAAAATTCATTTTACCTCCCAAATCTGAGCCTGTAAATACAAAAGTTGTTTGTCTTATAAAAAGGCTTAGCATTTGTTGCTTCCACAAGATTAGTTCCATTGATCTGAAGCACCTGTGCTGTAAGACATTATCAATTTTTACCATTTGTCCAGGAAGCTATGCTTGGACTAATGTTATTTATCCAGCTGGGTATACAGACCGGGACAGAGGAGATCAAAGCAGTTGGGGATTGCGTAACATCTAAGATCTGTCCTGACAATCAGTCAGGCCTGGAGCATATGGACCTGATTACAAAACGCCTTCTCATGCATCCTTTTAGGATACTGATAAGTGGAAGGCAGTGCTATCTGTCCTGGGCATAACCCATTTCAAGGATTGCTAGGATCTCTTTTTAGGTCATTCTGTAGTTCTGCACAGTGAGCACGCAGAAAGCACAGATGAAAACCCTAACATGCAATTTGCAGCAATGAGACCCTGGGGATTGTTAAAGAACAAATAAAAAGGCGTGTGGGAGGAGGCCTAGGGAACTGTGTGTGCCACCCCCAGATGGGCCTGCTTCAGCCCTCTCGAGGGAAGGAGGCTGTGCAACTGCACCCCCTTACTGTCCCCTCCTGCACTCAGCCTGATGGCAGGAAGGCTGCGGCGAGCACAGGAAAAGCCACTCATTAGGGGAAACAGTCCTTGCAGTCTCCTTGTTTAACCTTGGGTGTTCAGTGACAGCACAGGGCTGGGGACAGGAGGGCCCAAAGGGGAAGAGGAAAAATACAAGATGGGTTGGAAAAAAGGAAAAATGGAAAGAGCCAAAAAATAAAAATGAAATAAAGAAACAAAAACCACAGGCTTTATTTACCTGAGAAGCAAGAAATTGAAAGTCGCAATTTAAACTAGAACGATGCAAAAGTGGCAGGCAGTGGGGGGAGGTCCCGCCACCGCCTTCCCCAGCAGGACTGCAGGGTGGGAAAATCCATTCCAACCCACACCTCCCAGCCCGGCAGAGGACTGCTCTCTGAATGATACCGGGCCTCGCCCAGCTGCTGGGAAAAGAGCTTGCACGAAGGTAGGAGGGAAGGGATGGTGGAGAACCTGCTGGCATGCCTCTTCCCTTTCTGAGTTTGAAAGCTTCTTAGAGAACTTTAAAGGCTGACAGCTAAATTTAATCAGGGTTAAATCACTGAAATGATGACGATGTTCTTATGCAACACAAATGAAAGGAGATTCTGCCAGCGCTTTCCCTACAAGGTAATGTACAGGCTCCTCGGAGCAGCTTAGCAGTTTGGAAATGTTATGAATTAAGAGGAAGCAGGAAATGTGGAAGTCTGGTTCACTGCTAATCTTGTCTTGTGGGGACTTGAGACCCCCACAGGCAGGGATCCACAGCTGATGTTCCGTAGTGACAGTCCTCACGCGCTTGCTCACCCTCAGTTCAGCAAAAGTCTTCATACATGACATCCTATACATTCTATACTTAAGACAGCCGTCTTGCCTTAGGAGCTCCAAATGTTTTCTGCAAAAGGAGCTTGCATAAACCTTACAAATCAGGACTTGGACTGAATGAAACATTAGTTTGTTTCAAGAGAGTTCAGCAATCTGATTTTGTGCCAGTTCTGTCGTTTTAGAAAATGTACAGATCCAGTTCTGGTTCAGACTGGCTGACCACATGATTTATTTTCTTTAAAAATAAATGTTGTCAACAGTGATATGTCATGTACCCTTGATAAGATGTGATGAGAAGGGCACTTTACCCATGTAAGTGTCCTCCCCAAAACCCATAACCCCTGTCTAACCATGAGAAAAACATCCGATAAACTCAAATTGAAAAGCATTCTATAAATTACCTCACCAGTAGTCCTCAAACTGTCAAGGTCAACAAAAACAAGGAAAGTCTGAGAAATTATCACGGTCTAGGGGAGCCGAAAGAGACATGACAATTAAATGTAACGTGGTTCTTGGATGGGATCCTGGAACAGAAAAGGACATTAGGTAAAAACTAAGGAAATCCGAATGGAGTATGGGCTTTAGTCAATAATAATGTATCATTTTGGGTCCTCAGTCGTGACAAATGTGCCATGACTGATGTAAGATAATAGGAGAAACTGGGCGTGGGATGTAAGGGAACTCTCTGTACTATCTTCACAGTTTTTCTATAAATCTAAAATTCTTCTAAAATTAAATGTTTATTAAAAAATAAACGTTAAAAGTTAGTTTGGCTCATGGTTCTAGAAAACCAATCATTTGAGTCCATTTCAGGTTTCCACTTATGACTGGTTTAAACTCCTGTTCCCAATGTCCCATTATTACTGATATTTTACCAAGAGGATAATTGAAACATAAGGATAGGACTAAACACAGGGCAAGAGACGGTGATGTGGTAAAGGAAAAATTTCTTTTCTAGAACCCATCTACTTGGTTCTCCACCCAAGCACCTGGCCTGTGGGCCTTGCCCAACTACTTCCTGCTGGGATTCTGGGTGATAAAGGAGTTTCAGGTGTTACCTTTTTCAGGGTCTATGCATTTCAGTAGGATATTTTGGAGAGGGGAAAGCAAGTCCTAAGGAATGATTTTATAATGGTGGAATTTCCAAAAAAAGATGCAGTTGGATAGGGATAGAGAATGGCTCCATTGGTCCTTAAGCCCTTTCCACTCATTGGGCCAGCCCCTACGCAACTGACACAGAGTCAGCCGGTCAGTATTAGGGCAGAGGCCATAAACCCTGCTTCCTAAGGTCATGACTTCTTGGAGTCCATCAGGGATAACGTGACTTCTCATCTCAGGTGTATGCCATTACATGCTATACAATCAGTGTGGGAGTGAGTCCTGGCATCCGTGACGGCGGGAGCCTGGAGTCAGCCTCGCAGAGATGACCTATACCCTGCTTTTTGGTCTTTAATAACCTGAGCAGCTATCTAACCAAGTTCTGCAGCTGCTATAATGAGAACATGGCAGACTTTGGACTCATAAATTCCTGAGTTCAAGTCCCCACTTCCAAGTTTGCCACATCCTGCTGTGTGGCCCAGGTCAGGCTACCTAATCTCGCTGATCTTCAGGTTTTTCATCAGGAACAACAAGGCGGATGGTAATCCTGCTTTGAGGGATTGCCATGAGGATTAACTACACTGAGTGTGGGAGAGCCCCTTGCCCCTTGTCTGGAATAGACTAGGTGCTGAACACGTATTCTTTCCCTTCCCTGTTCCTTCCTTTCGCACAGAGCCAGCTCAGTGGGGACAGGCACAGTCTGGACAGCTCAGCCCCTTTCACAAATGGTCCTCTCTGTTCTCACCAGATTAGCGTTTCTAATAGGATCAGGAATTCTGCTAATTCATTGATCATTAATCCTGAGATGTGCAAATAATCTCTTCTGATTTGTGCAGAACCAAGCAAATGCTCTTTTAGGGTGTACCTTTATTTCCTATTTTGTTGTCATTCAGTGGAAAGGTGCCATTTTATCCCACCAGAAACCATCTGGGCAGCTGTCTTGCTAGACAATGAAGGATAATTGAATCCAGGAGCTATGCAAAGTAGATACTAAAGAGGATTGTTTAAAACAAGACAGGAACCATCTGCTAACAGGACGCCTTGCTGCGAAAAGATGCCACTGCGTCTTCAGTAGAATTGTGGGAACAAATAAGTAAGGAGCAAGGTGCCTAAGAAGGCTAGAGTAGTGGGCAAAAGGAAGCAAAAAATAAAATAAAATAAAAGGCAAGTGGCCAGGAAGGGTGAACAAGAAGAGAACCCTCAATACAGAGACAATCTGGAGGTGAGAAGGCTGGGGAAAGTTCTGATCTGAAGCTCTGACAGGGGACTCAGAAGGGAAAGTTTTCCCAACACACAGGCCATTTCTATTTCTGAATATAGCAGTGCCTTCATGGTAAACGTGTGTCTGTTATGCTGAGGGTATCGACTGTATCTGTTACACCAGGCCTTGTCCCAACAGTGTGGTTGCTGGACTATATAGAGTTTATATCTAACTGATACAAGAAAGCTTCCGCCTCTCTGTAAATCAAACCTGGATTAAAGTTAAACAACCAAACTTTTAGTATTGCTATTGTTATTCACAGTCTGCATTATAACATGACAGTGACAGTTGTCAAGCAAGTCATCATTTAGACCAAACATGATTTTGAGGAATTCCACTGAGATGTTTATATATTTGACCCAGATGGGTCTTCTGAACCAGTGAGGGAGGGGAAAACTACAGATTTTAATTGTTTTACTGCAAGCATCCTTTGCTGTATTATTTTAGAAAACTTTTTAATCAAATGGGTACACATGTTTATGGTGGAAAATTTTGACAGTGGGGACTAGCTAAATAAATAAATATTATCCATTATCTCATTAACCAATGAAAATGCTGTCTTTGCTGTTTTCTTTATCTTTCAAAATTTTGTTTATATTTTTAATATAAAGGTTTAATAAAAAATGTGATAAAGAAAAAAAGCATCTATAATTATTCCACCTTAATAACTATCAGAATTTTGGGTTTTTTTTTCAGGTACTTTTTCCAGCTCTATGAATAATATTCCTTCTTTAACATGGTTGCAACTACACTGTATGTACAATTTAGTATCGTGACATTTTTACCTGACATTGCCACCAGTTTTTCAGGGTTAAAAAGTTTATCTTCAAAAATCTTCATTTTGGGGGCCGGCCCAGTGGCGTAAGTGGTTAAGTTCATGTGCTCTGCTTTGGCGGCTCAGAGTTTGCAGGTTCAGATCCCAGGTGCAGACCTACGCACCACTTATCAAGCCATGCTGTGGCAGCATCCCACATATAAAACAGAAGAAGATTGGCAACAGATGTTAGCTCAGGGCTAATCTTCCTCACCAAAAAGCAAAACAAAACCAAAAAAACCCTTAATTTCTAAGGGCACCTTAATGTCACAAAGTAGTTATACTATTGCTTATATTTAACTATTCTCCTATAGTTGGGATCCAGTTTGTTTCCACATTTTGTCATTAGAAATACTACTGTATCAAAGTAGTAGGACTGTAATAAACTCCTTTTAATATCCTAGAAATGGTATGATTTTGTTACCTCAAGTTGTTTCCCTTTACATAACAGACATGTATTGAGTGCCCGATATGTGCAGGCTGCTGGGATTCCAAAATAAATAAGATACAGGACCTGTACTC